>NW_027195731.1:52500-132500 GCF_038502225.1 Cherax quadricarinatus
AGTAGGACTATATACAGAAGATGAGGTAATCAGTCCCTCAACCTTGGAGTAGGTGCAAAGAGCACCATAGTCGTGGTGCTCTTCGCACCTAATCCAAGGTTGAGGGACTGATTACCTCATCTTCTGTATATAGTCCTACTGTCTTCAAGTTGTGTCCTGGAATTTGTATTGATAAAGCCACTGGATGGCGAAACGTCTACAATAAAGATACCCAGATGTTGCACATGTGTCTTAATTTCATCTTGTCGGTATTATATACCATTCTTGCACACTGGTTTGTATATTAATGCTGCCTGTCTGTCTGTCTGAGTGTGTGTGTGTACTCAGTTAGTTGTACTCACCTAGTTGAGGTTGCGGGGGTCGAGTCCGAGCTCCTGGCCCCGCCTCTTCACTGATCGCTACTAGGTCACTCTCCCTGAGCCGTGAGCTTTATCATACCTCTGCTTAAAGCTATGTATGGATCCTGCCTCCACTACATCGCTTCCCAAGCTATTCCACTTACTGACTACTCTGTGGCTGAAGAAATACTTCCTAACATCCCTGTGATTCATTTGTGTCTTCAGCTTCCAACTGTGTCCCCTTGTTACTGTGTCCAATCTCTGGAACATCCTGTCTTTGTCCACCTTGTCAATTCCTCTCAGTATTTTGTATGTCGTTATCATGTCCCCCCTATCTCTCCTGTCCTCCAGTGTCGTCAGGTTGATTTCCCTTAACCTCTCCTCGTAGGACATACCTCTTAGCTCTGGGACTAGTCTTGTTGCAAACCTTTGCACTTTCTCTAGTTTCTTTACGTGCTTGGCTAGGTGTGGGTTCCAAACTGGTGCCGCATACTCCAATATGGGCCTAACGTATACGGTGTACAGGGTCCTGAACGATTCCTTATTAAGATGTCGGAATGCTGTTCTGAGGTTTGCTAGGCGCCCATATGCTGCAGCAGTTATTTGGTTGATGTGCGCTTCAGAAGATGTGCCTGGTGTTATACTCACCCCAAGATCTTTTTCCTTGAGTGAGGTTTGTAGTCTCTGACCCCCTAGACTGTACTCTGTCTGCGGCCTTCTTTGCCCTTCCCCAATCTTCATGACTTTGCACTTGGTGGGATTGAACTCCAGGAGCCAATTGCTGGACCAGGTCTGCAGCCTGTCCAGATCCCTTTGTAGTTCTGCCTGGTCTTCGATCGAGTGTATTCTTCTCATCAACTTCACGTCATCTGCAAACAGTGACACCTCAGAGTCTATTCCTTCCGTCATGTCGTTCACAAATACCAGAAACAGCACTGGTCCTAGGACTGACCCCTGCGGGACCCCGCTGGTCACAGGTGCCCACTCTGACACCTCGCCACGTACCATGACTCGCTGCTGTCTTCCTGACAAGTATTCCCTGATCCATTGTAGTGCCTTCCCTGTGTGTGTTTGTGTGTGTGTTTATGTGTTTGTGTGTGTGTGTATGAGAGAGAAAAAGAGAGAGACCCAAAACACATCACGTGTATAAAAACTCTATATTAAGTTTTTCTTTAATATTATGATGCGTGTTTCAGTGTATGGGAATATGTCGGCAGATGTCAGTCCCACATACATTTCTTCCACAATATATATTCTGAGAGTCGCTCTTTCGCTTTCTTGTAAAAATTAATTACAAAGTTATACGGATACAAAAAAGTATTGGTATCAGTATAAGCGGGTATCGAAAATTTTTACGGTACTGGTATCAGTAAAAAAACGACCCATACCAGGAGATATTTTACGAATATAAATATGAAATGTGTGCTTAAAAATATAAAAAATAAATACCTCACGATTGTGACAGTTACTCAAACTCATTCACTCTCTTTCATACACACACACACACACACACACCGTCTGGAAAGTAATGTAGCGGAGGCAGGAACCATACATAGCTTTAGAAAGAGGTATGATAGAGCTCATGGAGCAGAGAGAGAGAGTGACCTATTAGAGACTAGTGAAGAGCCGGAGACGGGAGCAATGAATCGACCCCTGCAATTGCAATTAGGCGAGTACACACACACACTATCAACAAGTGCCTTTGACAGCCAGTAGCTAGCACAACAGGACAAGTAATGAGTAATAACATCACCATCTCAGAAAAAAAGTAATTCATTTAGCATTGAACCTTCATGTGTTATTTAATACCCATTGTGAAATAAGTATTCCCTCAAATATAAAAAAAATAAAAAGACTTACTGTAACAATATTGGTATAGGCCAAAAATTGGCTACGAATACTGGCCAAAAAATTTTGGTATCCCATCATTTGTAAATAAAAAATCTCGTCAAATAGTTGGTGTTCCGGTGCTGTACACGTTTTCACTATTGTATTGTATTCTTTGAGATTTTTGACTGGTCAAAGTAAGACACACGAGCAACAGTTAGGTATCTTTATTGCGTAATGAGGCAGGAACCATGCATAGCTTTATGACGAGGTATGATCAAGCTCATGGAGCAGGGAGAGAGACGACCTAGTATCGTTCAGTGAAGAGGCGGGGCCAGGAGCTGAGTCTCGACCCCTACAACTACAATTAGTTGAGTACACTTGGAGTCTTCAGTCAAATACAGAGAAGGCAGCAGAAGATGAGATGTTAGATGATGTAAAGAGTCCATTACCCTCGAAAACGTAGATTTAAGGAGGGCAGTCCCTGGAGAAGAGTTCTACTCTTTAGTCTGGAACGATGTGTTGCTTTGTGAGTCTTTGATGGTGTGTGAAGCTTTGTGAGGTGTTTGAAGGGTGTGCTTATTGCTGTTATAAGTTGTCATTACCCTAACTACCATTATTTCTACTCCCACCATGATTATAGATCAGTAGGCCTCCTGCAGTGATTGTGTTATTCTTTGAACTCAACACAGCCGCAGTAAAATGTCTCATTGTTGCGCATGTGTCCTTGCCTCTGACATAAACACATCTATTCATGATATATGCGAAGAAATGCCGTTTCTTGTGTGTGGCATGCAAAGAGTACGTAACCTTTATTCGGCGCATGTACACACCCTAAATTAAAGGCTATCTCCCCCAACCAGCGAACCAGGTGCTAAGGGTTAACGATGGGGCCCCATCGTTCAATCAGTACCCAGGTTCTAGCCAATGAGAAGATGGTTTTGGCAATCGCAGAGGTGTTGTGGGTACCACACACCTGTCTGCCCTTCTCATTCCCATTCTAGAGCTGGTTGAAGCACGGTCTGCTCTCTAGTGGCTTCTATCCTGCCTTGCTTACCGTGGAGTGCACTAATACCTATTGTTGTACATGGTGTATATAGTGTACATACTTCTGTTCTTACTTGGTGAAGAATAATATAAGTCAAAAGTTTTTCTGCTGTGTTTATTTTGCTCCCTTTACACCCAGGATAACAGGCCTTTGTGACTCCTGGGTTGTAATAGTGTATTTACAAATACACTATGTGTATTGACACATACAGTGTTTCGTAAACACAGAAAAATGTTTATTCGCTACTTAATACTAAACAGGTTCACTTGGCTTCTCATCTTTCTAGGGATGACCTTGACTATACCAACGATAGTTTATGTTCATGCCTGACCCACCTCTAACCTACTTCCGGCACACTTCATTACTACCTACCTGAGATTTAGACTAAATTTTCCTTATTACAAATCCAGCCTATGACCCAGCTTTGCCTGAGTCTATGTTTACTCTTAAAACATATCTACCCTAGTCCACGTCGGAATCTCACCCTAGTCAGTGTCAATTCCTGGTTCAGATCCACTCCTTATCGCGATCTTTTATAGCCTCTGTCTCTTCCACACAAATATACCCTACTCCCTGCCCACCCTGTATCTATTTCTGCATTAGTTTTGGCTTATTCGTGACCCAAATTTACTCTTGTGTCTTTCCCCTCTGAACTTTTCTCTTCTGATCCCTACTAACCTCAGACATCAATATACACTACCTTCGTCTTGGTCAGTAAGTGACCCATATGTCCACTAATCACTTTCCTGGTTTATATCTTCCAAATTCTCTCTCCAAGCCTGACGTTGCCGTTCCGGCAAACTCCTGGACGGCAACGTTGTAAATGAGAACCTGAGAACTTAAACCATGAATTTGAGAAAATGAAGACTGACACACTAGATGTATATTCCCTACACATACCATTGTGATGACTGAGAAGGGGCAGTATTGGATGGAAGAGGCGCACACTCTATAGGCTGTTAGGATGAAAAACAGACACATGCGCCAGACTCTAATAATAATAATAATATCTTTATTTTACTACAAGTACATGTACAGGGTATACAGTCCTAGCTGATAACAATGACATACTACTATATAGAAAGCCCCTTGTTATGCTCCGCATTTCGGGCAAATTAGGTCAGTGTCCCAGGATGCCACCCACACCAGTCGACTAACACCCAGGTACCCATTTTACTGATGAGGAACATAGACAACAGGTGGAAAGAAACACGTCCAATGTTTCTACTCTGGCTGGGAATCGAACCAAGGCCCTCGCCGTGTGAAGTGAGAGCGTTAACCACCAGGCCACCACAGCCCAAAGAATGGAAAGTAAGACTGACTATAGAACTGGGAAATCAGTGAGCTCAAGTTAAGCGTATCATGCTTAACCAGAGAGTGAGAGAGAGAGAGAGAGAGAAGGGAAGAAAAAAAAACATAAATTTAATTGAGAGAAATCCAAAATACTTCTAATAAGCAAAATCTAGGGCAAATACTATTTTATTATCGGGCTTTTATTTTAAGGAGTTCGAGCAAATACTGATAACAAGAAAGAAATGAGTGAAATACTTTAATCCTAGTACGACTCCGAGTTCCTCGTGAACCAGATAAAGAACGCAACAGACATCTCGATAATCTATATATCACATCAGACAAGCCACTACTGATTGCACTCCCATTCACTTTGTCCATTACTCGTGGAGCTCCATATTCATTAAGAATTGTAAAAACTCTATCACGAGACTTAAATATTTTATGGAAAAAGAGCTTGGGCATTGCAGTCATCCCAGAATCTTTAAAATTTTTGAAAGGGTCTTAAGAAAGAATACTGACTATCACATGGAATCCAAGTAGTTGTACGACCCAAGTTGGCAAGGGTTTAGAGGAGGAAGTGTAGACACTCTAAGCCTCCCCGGGTAGTGTACACAATGAGAACCATCCCTGGTGGCGTTGACTGTGAGAGTGTACACAGTGAGAGACACTTCGTACCCATAGTAGGGTGCTCTGTGAGAGCTAGTGCTGGTGGTGCGCACTGTTCTAGTTAGTGTAGACAATAGGAGCCAGTACTGGTAATGTAAGCTCCGAGAGCCACCTTCAACAGTCTGGAATGTAAGAAGGGGCAGGTAAAGGGGTCAATCAAAACTACGCATTATCCGTGAACCTTCAATGCGGCGTCTTATTTCAAGAAATATCAGTGCAGTTCAGGTACTGTGCTCCATCAACATTGTACAAGTAATATGCAACTTCATCACTGAAGATGGTGAAGGTAATGGGCAAAATCGAAAATGTGCAAAATCATCACTGTACAAGCAATGTGCAACAACATCAAGAAAGTGCAGGTAAGGAACATCATTAACACAGTGCAGGTAATGTCCACCATCAACATAGTGCACGTAATGTGGGCCATAAGTGACGTGCAGGGTGGTCGTTAGTCTCAAAAGGTTTACATAATGAGCCATCACAGAGGTAATTTCCACAGGCACGAGAATACTGCCACGCTCAAGCCTGGCTTCGAGGAGACACTCTCCTACTTCCCCCGACGCTTTACAACTCTCAGAGTACACAGTCGTTTGTGATCTTACGTGTTGTTCTTATTGGTCTGCTCCGTTTAGTTGATCTAGAATACATCTGTACTCTATAAAGGTTTCTGTATTACCAACACTACTTATAAACATTATCTCCCAGTATGTGAGAAACAAGGCCACGAACCTTCAAGGACGTTTCAAATATTATCCCTTTAGGAAACTAAGATACATAATTACTGCAAATGATATTCAGAATTGCATAAGAAAACAAATTATAAGATATACATTATAAAAAAAAGCGTAGAAGATAAATCAGATGTAAATTAAGAAAAAAATAGTATTCTTTACTGTTACTCAAGTTTCAAACAAACATAAACAGAGATGAAGAAGTCTTGATTCATGGCAGTAAGTATGAAGTACTGTAATCTTTAACAGTGGCTGACGTGAGGGTAAAACTGCTCTCGCTCTCGCTCACAGTATGAAAGTAGAGGCAGGTGAATCAATCATAGAAGCTTAGATATCAAGTTGCTTCACTAGTAATGTAAGACAGATCTCAACTTAAGCATGGAGTGAGCGAAGCACGTTGAGAGGTAATGAGGGTAATGATGGAGGCAGCTAAACACTATTCAACCTGGAGTAATTCCACTTATAAGTTGGAGAATACGTCTGGTAGATTATTATTATTATTATTATCAAGGGGGAAGCGCTAAACCTGGAGGATTATACAGCGCCTGGGGGGGGGGAGGATGTGGAAGGCATTCAGGCTTAATTCGGGGAACTGGAGCACAGATCCAATTCCCTAAATCAAGAGCCCCTCACCAACATCAAGGAACCTTCCTTGAGGGGTACGTCTGGTAGAGAAGGCAGCAAGACTTAACTACGACTCAACGACTTAACTACGATTTACTAACATATTTGTAGCTCCCACTTGCAGTAAGCTGAGCAGTACAGCTAACAGAATGTTGGCCCGCATACAGTCATCTGATGGATATATGTTGCATTTAGTAAGGATTCAGGACTGCTATTACCATCAGACAATCCTACCACTTAAGCCTCACCCTGGTCACCCGAACAGTCACTTAAAGACTAAAGAAAAAAAAGTTAACATAAAAATATTCAAATCTAAAGCATTAGGCTAAATACTATTTTAAGAACTGCTGTATAAAATTATTGCTTCGTGTTAAAACATAAGGATCAAGCAAATTAGATGTAAAAGAAATAACCATTCACGCAAATGAGTTGAAAAAAACAGAAGCTGATACACTACAAATGCTTCCACGCTTAATCAAGACCTAACAGACTCCAAGGTAATTCCTGGAGGAACTACAACACAGCCTGAAGCAACGTACAGTTACGGGACACTCTCCTGGGTAGAATTAATATCAGGCAATTCAGATGTAGTAAACAGAGGAGTGAAGACTATCATGAAGGAATTAATGCAGTTTGTACCGACAGTGGTGACTGGTTGACAAATTAAATGGCCAGTACTTTCTTCTTCTCTTTTTTAGTAAATGTCTACAGGAGAAGGGGTTACTAGCCCATTGCTCCCGGCATTTTAGTCGCCTCATACGACACGCATGGCTTACGGAGGAAAGATTCTTTTCCACTTCCCCATGGACAATAGAAGAAATAAAGAGGAACAAGAGCTATTTAGAAAAAGGAGAAAAACCTAGATGTATGTATATATATATATATATATGCATGTGCGTGTCTGTGAAGTGTGACCAAAGTGTAAGTAGGAGTAGCAAGATATACCTGTTATCTAGCGTGTTTATGAGACAGAAAAAGAAACCAGCAATCCTACCCTCATGCAAAACAGTTACAGGTTTCTGTTTCACAGTCATCTGGCAGGACGGTAGTACTTCCCTGGGTGGTTGCTGTCTACCAACCTACTACCTATTTGGTAGTAGGTTGGTAGGGTGTGCAAAAGAAGAAAATTGAAAGTGAATACAGGAAAGAGTAAGGTTATGAGGATAAGAAAAAGATTAGGTGATGAAAGATTGGATATCAGATTGGAGGGAGAGAGTATGGAGGAGGTGAATGTATTCAGATATTTGGGAGTGGACGTGTCAGCGGATGGGTCTATGAAAGATGAGGTGAATCATAGAATTGATGAGGGGAAAAGGGTGAGTGGTGCACTTAGGAGTCTGTGGAGACAAAGAAATTTGTCCTTGGAGGCAAAGAGGGGAATGTATGAGAGTATAGTTTTACCAACGCTCTTATATGGGTGTGAAGCATGAGTGATGAATGTTGCAGCGAGGAGAAGGCTGGAGGCAGTGGAGATGTCATGTCTGAGAGCAATGTGTGGTGTGAATATAATGCAGAGAATTCGTAGTTTGGAAGTTAGGAGGAGGTGCGGGATTACCAAAACTGTTGTCCAGAGGGCTGAGGAAGGGTTGTTGAGGTGGTTCGGACATGTGGAGAGAATGGAGCGAAACAGAATAACTTCAAGAGTGTATAAGTCTGTAGTGGAAGGAAGGCGGGGTAGGGGTCGGCCTAGGAAAGGTTGGAGGGAGGGGGTAAAGGAGGTTTTGTGTGCGAGGGGCTTGGACTTCCAGCAGGCATGCGTGAGCGTGTTTGATAGGAGTGAATGGAGACAAATGGCTTTTAATACTTGACGTGCTGTTGGAGTGTGAGCAAAGTAACATTTATGAAGGGGTTCAGGGAAACCGGCAGGCCGGACTTGAGTCCTGGAGATGGGAAGTACAGTGCCTGCACTCTGAAGGAGGGGTGTTAATGTTGCAGTTTAAAAACTGTAGTGTAAAGCACCCTTCTGGCAAGACAGTGATGGAGTGAATGATGGTGAAAGTTTTTCTTTTTCGGGCCACCCTGCCTTGGTGGGAATCGGCCAGTGTGATAATAATAAAATATATATATATATATATATAATGTCGTGCTAATTAGATATAATTGGACAATTAGTAAGAACTCGTTTAAAATTCAGTCCTTTCTAAAATTTTCTCTTATACGTTTACAGATATACATATTTTTTTAGTTACGTTAATGTAAAAATTAATAATTTTGTTCCAAGAGAACAATAGAAAACTAACCTAACTGTGGAAAATTGCATTTATCTGGATGTAACTCATAAGGTACGTACCAGTAAATGGTAACAAAGATAATTATTATTTATCAAAATTACATAGACAAGTAGGAATTTGGGACACCTAGGTCACAAAAATGTCCCCCTTCGATACTTACAACTGTCATTTCCACAAGTTGCTCTAGACCTATAATTACAAATGAAAGGTACATACACAGCAGGAATTCTGGTAAATATGTAAGTTTGTGGACTCTATATTAAAATTAATAAATGATTATATATATACACATTTATATAACAGAAGGAGAATATATCTTAATATCACTCACCAATATGACTGGAGATTAATATGTATCATACCCAAAAACCTCATTCTAACTAAATTTATGAAGATAATTCTGGCCAGAATTATAACACAAATTTAGATAGCTTATCTGAGGTTCCTGGAGCTGTCTTGTCCAGTCGTCTGATATCTCAAGTTATGCAGGAATGCACATCCAACACTTTCGGCTCCTATTTGAGAGGTGTCAGCACAATTTAACCTCAAAAGCGATGAAAATTCTTCCGATTATTCACTAACGTTTCTTGTCCAATTCAAACAACAATGGCGAGTCTCCTCGGTCTGCGCAGGCGCAGGGCTTCCCATTTTTTATAACAATTTTTATTAAATACAATTTGGCCATCAATTTACATATACTGTATTTCAGGAAAATATATAGTATTTTCCACACTAACCTTATTATAAGAAGAGCAATTTAATTTAAACTAATCGAAATAAATATATTTTAGATAAGTTTACAGTAATTTAATAAGAAGAAAACACAATGAAATGCATTTTTCCCAATAGCTTCAGAATGATTTTTGCGAAATTATTGCGTACACAAATTTTGGCTAACCTTATTCGGCAAGAAACGCGTTGCTATTTAAGCCAAAATCGCAAGTTTTATTTATTAAGTAAAATATATATATATATATATATATATATATATATATATATATATATATATATATATATATATATATATATATATGTGTGTGTGTGTGTGTGTGTGTAATATACCTATTGGTAAAAAAGAACAAAAAGGTTGGGATGGTAGGGGAAATGGAATATCCATATGGCTTCAGGAATAAATCCAAAACTCTTCCTTGAAGCTTTTTTTATCCACTTCTCCGAGACTATGGGTCCCATAATTTGTACCAGAGGTGGACCCAATCTTATATATATATATATATATATATATATATATATATATATATATATATATATATATATATATATATATATATATATATATATATATATATATAGTTCCTTCGTATAAAGGGAAAGGGGACAAAAAACAATGCAAAAATTATAGGGGGATAAGTCTGTTGAGTATACCTGGTAAAGTGTATGGTAGAGTTATTATTGAAAGTATTATGAGTAAGACGGAGTGCAGGATAGCAGATGAACAAGGAGGCTTTAGGAATGGTAGGGGGTGTGTAGACCAAGTGTTGAGAGTGAAACATATGTATGAATATATATGTTACTTTAGACATAGTTAAAGAAGTTTTTGTGGCATTTATGGATTTGGAAAAGGCATATGATAGGGTGGATAGGGAGGCAACGTGGCAGATGTTGCAAATGTATGAAATAGGAGGTAGGCTACTGAAAGCAGTGAAGAGTTTTTACGAGGACAGTGAGGCTCAGGTTAGAGTTTATAGGAGAGAAGGATATTATTTATCAATAAAAGTAGACCTTAGACGGAGATGTGTGATGTCACCATGGTTGTTCAATAAATATATTTATAGATAGGATTGTAAAAGAAACATTGGCAAAAGGCATGGGATTAAAAGATAAAGAATCTAACACAAAGTGGGAGTTGTTTCAGTTGCTCTCTGCTGATGACACTGTGCTTTTGGGAGATTCTGAAGTGAAGTTGCAGAGGTTAGTGGGTGAGTTTGGTAGGATATGCACAAGAAAACTAAAAGTGAACATAGGATAGAGTAAGTTGATGAGGATGAAATAAATAGGAAATGAAAGATTGGGTATCAGAATGGAGGGAAGGAGTATGGAGGAAGTGAATGTTTTCAGATATTTAGTAGTGAACTTGTCAGCAGATGGGTCTATGAAACACGAGGTGAATCACAGAATTGATGAGGGGAAAAAGGTGAGTGGTGCATTGAGGAGTCTGTGGAGCAAAGAACTATACCCATGGAAGTAAAGAGGGAAATGTATGAGAGTATAGTCGTACCAATGCTCTTATATGGGTGTGAGGCATGGGAGGTGAATATTGCAACAGTGATGGCATGTCTGAGGGCAATGTGTGGTGTGAATATAATGCAGAGAATTCGTAGTTTGGAAGTTAGGAGGAGGAGGGGGGTTACAAAAAGTATTATCCCTAGAGCTGAGGAGGGGTTGTTGAGGTAATTTGGACATTTAGAGAGGGTGGAACAAAATACAACGAACTGGAGAGTGTATAAACCTATAGTGGAAGGAAAGGTTGGAGGGACGGAGTAAAGGAGGTTTAGTGTGCGATGGGCTTGGACTTTCAGCATACTTGTATGAGTATGTTAGATAGGAGCGGGTGGAGACAAGTGGTTTTCAGGACTTGTGCTGTTGGAGTGTGAGCAAGGTAACATTTATGATGGGATTCAGGGAAACCGGCAGGCCGGGAAGTTCAGTGCCTGCACTCTGAAAAAACGGGTATTGATAAGCTAAAGTTTTATAACTAGTGTAGGCACACCTCTAGCAAGACAGTGATGGAGTGAATGATGATGAAAGTCTTTCTTCTTTTCCGGGTCACTCTTCCATAGTGGGAAACGGCTGGTATGTTAAAAAAGTTTTGATTTCAGTGTGAATATTGGTTTAGGATTATGCAGTTACATTCACATATAATTAATAAAATTTGCAAAGAATTTAAACTCTATTATCTAATCCACATCATCATAAGGTGACTCGTAGCTCGATCGCTTGCGCACTCAGCACACTGTGGTTCAAGAACTGATCCTCTGGTACGTCTGGAAGGTTCAGAGGACCTTCAGGGAACGTGTTTCCATGAGTCACTTGTTGTCTAGTGTTCACCCATCAGTAAAATGGGTATCTGGGTGTTAGTCAACTGGTGGGAGTCGAATCCTGAGACAAAATTGAACTAATTTGCCCGAAATGTTTTGCATAACAAGGGGTTTTCTATGTAGTAGTAGGTCATTGATGCCAGCTATGTCTGCATACCTTGTTCGTGTACTTGTAGAAATCAAGAATGTTACATTATTATATTATGAGAAAGGAACGGGTGAGGTGTCTGATGTTTACAGTGAGGTGTTATCTCGGCCTGATAAGCCTTCATCTCTTTTATTGTTTTTGCAATTCCTTGATAAAATGAGAAATCGCCAAAGTACTTGGAAGTTCACTAGTTTTTTCACAGTGGCAGTTTTGCATATTGTGATATCACGTGTTTACTGTGATCGTATTGCATAAATATACATATATATTGGAAAGTGTATATATACATCTCATTGTAAACATATCTTTTTTGACGTGCATGAACTGAGAGCAACAGACAGTGTATACTTAGTGGGTTATACTTCACACTTGTTATTCACTTTGCGATCACCTCTGTCTATATTCATCAAGGCGGACTTGATTTGTGGTAACAGCCTTAAAGTCCTTCTTTGTACGCAGTTATCATTCCAACCAATCCAACACGAAACGCATGTTTTAACAAAACTCAAGTTATTGTCTTATGTGCTCATAATTTATTCTGCCCACCTCCTGCCCAGCATCCTCAAAAAGTCGTCTGAACCTCCGCTTCCAGAGTTGTGTAAGTCTTATTAAAGTTGCATGGTCTCCACGGAAGAGATGCTTGTCATGGGAGACTCTTGTAAAGCCTCTAATATGCTGCCCAAGACAAAATAACTCCCTATAAGTATTGTTCAAGGTTTTCTACCAGCGCTGACATACGATCCCAGAGAGGTTCAGAAAAAATTGTAAATTCTATGACGGGAGAAAATAGAAACCTTCTCGCGAAAAAAAAAACTTTTTTACGTTAAATGCTGTATAATAAGTAATTTTGCATAGATCTGGGTAGGACTTTAAGTCATACACTAGTCAGGCAGATGCTACGTAATAAGAATATTCAAGTAAGTCCTTCATCTTGTCTGTTTATTTTGTTATATGTATATTATAATTGTAGCCTCACCTTATTCACTGCTAGAGATTAACGGTTAATACAGAGCAGGTAACACTTGTACGTCTTATTTTCTAATTTACTGAGGTGAACTAGGCTTTCGCGAGAAACAGGAATTGTCTACCTAATCAGAGTTTAGACGTCAGTGGGGCTCTAAGTACAACCAGAAATGAAAAAATGTCGAAATTAATTTTTATTATAAAGTTTAATTTAAAAGTAAATTAAACCCACAACTGTGGTGTGGGCCCCGTACGTTGCAATTTATTCGGCGCTCATCACGTACCAAATTCGCTAGCTTAGAACTGATTTGATGCTGTTTAATTTAATTCATCAACTTTGTTATGCTCTTGGATGCCTATAAGAGTATAAGTGGTACCCCACAAAAGCTCATCAGTAATCACTTTCTTAATAATTTGTGTATATCTGTGAACGGCTTCATACACAAACATAAATAACCTGAGAATCTTCAGTTCTCAGGCTATTTAGTGCAAGCTAAGAGAAGAGGGTCACAACTCAACTGTCTGAAGTCATAATTTACACTAACTTAAGAGCCACAAACAGTTCACTTGTTAGGTGGAAGTCCAGTTATTAATTCAAATATCTCCTTATCATTGTACCGTCACGTTGGCTAACGATAATAGTACTTCCTACCTTCCCACTGTAACAGTTTAAGACCATCAACATAGTCTATGTAATATGCGTTTGTCTCCTTGTTGTTTATTTGTTCCTGAATGAGAATAGCTCTGAAGGCTCTGGTTAGCGTAAGTGTTCACGAGAAAGATAATACAATATTTGGTTTCATTTCATGAAGAATAAATAATAAATGTCCTAACGTTCTTCAATTGGATTATGCTGTTCATTTATGGTCTCCATATTGCAGGATGGTCAAGCATGCGTTCGAAATTTTATAGATAAGGATGAAAAAGTTGATTACATAGATTAGAAAACTTTCTTAAGAAACTAGACTAAAGACTCTTGCATTCTTTGGAAAGCTTTAGAATTGGAGAGATGTGACTTATGCTTACAAATGGAAAGACAGCTTAATAAAGGAGATATAAACAGTATGCTGAAAATATCTAGCCGAGAAAGTGGCATTTATTAATATAGGCAATAATTAAAATGATTCATTTAAAAATATAACAAAGAGAATTTTACACACACACACACACACACACACACACACGCACACACACACACACACACACACACACACACACACAAACACAAAAAACACATACAAAAAGAAGTGTTCACAGAGGAGACAGAAGGAACACCAGAAAAGCGCAGAAGTGGGGTACATCACCAAGTGCTAGACAGAATACATACAGCTGAGGAAGAAGTGAAGAGGCTGCTGAGCGAGCTAGATACCTCAAAGGCGATGGGGCCGGATAACATCTCTCTATGGGTCCTGAGAGAGGGAGCAGAGGCGCTATGTGTACCACTAACAACAATCTTTAACACATCTATCGAAACAGGGAGATTACCTGAGGTATAGAAGACAGTAAATGTAATCCCAGTTTTTAAAAAAAGGAGACAGAAAAGCACTAAACTGTAGACCAGTGTCAGACATTTTTAGTATGCAAAGTCATGGAGAAGATTATCAGGAGAAGAGTGGTCGAACATCTAGAAAAAAATGAGCTTAACAACAGCCAACACGGTTTCAGGGACGAGAAATTCTGTGTCACAAACCTACTAGAGTTCTATGACAGGGTGACAGCAGTAAGACAAGAGAAAAGTGGGTAGATTGCATTTTCTTGGACTGTAAGAAGGCGTTTGACACAGTTCCACACAAGAGATTAGTGAAAAAACTGGAGGACCAGGCAGAGATAACAGGGAAGGCACTAACATGGATCAGGGAATACCTGTCAAGAAGACAGCAGCGAGTCATGGTACGTGGCGAGGTGTCAGAGTGGGTACCTGTAACGAGGGGGGTTCCACAGGGGTCAGTCCTAGGACCGGTGCTGTTTCTGGTGTTTGTGAACGTCATGACGGAAGGAATAGACTCTGAAGTGTTCCTGTTTGCAGATGACGTGAAGGTGATGAAAAGAATTCAATCGGACGAGGACCAGGCAGAACTACAAAGGGATCTAGAAAGGCTGCAGGCCTGGTCCACAAATTGGCTTCTGGAGTTCAACCCCACCAAGTGCAAAGTCATGAAGATTCGGGAAGGGCAAAGAAGACCGCATACGGAGTACAGTCTATGGGGCTAGAGACTAGAAACCTCACTCAAGGAAAAAGATCTTGAGGTGAGCATAACACCAGGAACATCTCCTGAGGTTCACATCAACCAAATAACTGCTGCATCATATGGGCGCCTAGCAAATCTAAGAACAGCATTCCACATCTTAATAAGGAATCGTTCAGGACCCTGTACACTGTGTACGTTAGGCCCATATTGGAGTATGCGGCACCAGTTTAGAACCCACACCTAGCCAAACATGTAAAGAAACTAGAGAAAGTACAAAGGTTTGCAACAAGACTAGTCCCAGAGCTAAAAAGTATGTCCTCCGAGGAAAGGTTAAGGGAAATCGACCTGACGACACTGTAGGACAGGAGAGATAGGGGGGACATGATAACGACATACAAAAACTGAGAGGAATTAACAAGGTGGACAGAGATAGAATGTTCCAGAGATATGACACAGCAACAAGGGGACACAGTTGGAAGCTGAAGACTCAGATGAATCACAGGGATGTTAGGAAGTGTTTCTGAATTCAGAGTTGTCAGGAAGTGGAATAGTTGAGGCAGGATCCATACATAGCTTTAAGAAGAGGTAAAAAGAAGCTCAGGGAGCAGGGATAGAGTGAATTAGTATAGACCAGTGAAGAGGCGGGGCCAGTAGCTATGAATCAACCCCTGCAACCATATATAGGTGAGTACATGCGGGTGAGTACACACACACACACACACACACACACACACACACACACACACACACACACACACACGTGATGGAATACATATATACATGAGGCAGGAAATTTTGGTCAACTGAGAATATTTGATTTGTGTTGTACAGAGTACATGTGATCTCGCGGCAACAGCTGTATCAGTACACTGACACACACACTACTGCTGCTCTGAATGTGTTTTAAATACAGAGTTGGAGACTCGCATGATTAACGTATCCTCAAATCTCATCAGGAAACTCATTTGCTTGTCGCATTGCCTGGAATCAACTAATGAAGATCAAAGCGAAATTTAGACGTCTTATGAGTCAGAATTGGACTGAGATTCGCTTTTTACTGAATTATTTGCTGCTCCTGAGACCTGCTAATTTTTATTCGGTGTGTATATGTTTGTGTGTGTGTACTCACCAAGTTGTACTCACCTAGCTATGGTTGCAAGGGTCGAGTCATAGCTCCTGGCGCCTCCTCTTCACTGGTCGCTACAACGTCACTCTTCCTGCTCCATGAGCTTATCATACCTCTTCTTAATAAAGCTATATATGGATCCTGCCTCCTTTACATCACTTTCCAGACTATTCCATTTCCTGACAACTCTGAATGAAGAAATACTTCCTAACATCCCTGTGATCCATCTGAATCTTCAAATTCCAACCGTGACCTCTTGTTGCTGTGTCCCGTCTCTGTCCACCTTGTCGATTCCTCTCAGAATTTTATGTCGTTATCATATCATCCCTATCTCTCCTGTCCTCCAGTGTCATCAAGTTGATTTTCCCTTAACCTCTCTTCGTAGAACATGCCCCTTAGCTACGGGACTAGTCTTATTGCAAACCTTTGCACTTTCTCTAATTTCCTTACGCGCTTGGCTAGGTGTGGCGTTCCAGTGTGGTGCAGCATACCCCAGTATAGACCTAAAGTGTACGATGTACATGGTCCTGAGCAATTCCTTATCGAGATGTCAGAATGCTGTTCATAGGTTTGCTAGGCGCCCGTATACTGCAGCAGTTATTTGGTTGATGTGCGCCTCAGGAGATGTGCTCGGTGTTATACTCATCCCAAGATCCTCTTCCTTGAGTGAGGTTTGTAGAGTCTGGCCCATTAGGCTGTGTATGCCCGTTTGCAGGCGCGCGCGCACGCGCGCGTGTGTGTGTGTGTGTGTGTGTGTGTGTGTGTGTGTACTCACCTAATTGTGCTCACCTGATTGTGGTTGCAGGGGTCGCTACTCAGCTCCTGGCTCCGCCACTTCACTGAGTGCTACCAGTTCCTCTCTCTCCCAGCTCCATGAGCTTTAACATAAATCATCTTAAAGCTATGTATGGTTCCTGCCTCCACTACCTCACTTACTAGGCTATTCCACTTCCTGACTACTCTATGACTGAAGAAATACTTCCTAACATCGCTTTGACTCATCTGGCTCTTCAACTTCCAACTGTGACCCCTGGTTTCTGTGTCCCCCTCTCTGGAGCATCCTGTCTCTGTCCACCTTGTCTATTCCACGCAGTATTTTGTATGTCATTATCATGTTTCCCTTAACCCTCCTCACCTCCAGTGTCGTCAGGCCAGTTTCCCTTAACCTTTCTTCGTAGGACATTCCCCTTAGCTCTGGAACTACCCTTGTCGCAAACCTCTGCACTTTATCAAATTTCTTGACGTGCTTGATCAAGTATGGGTTCCAAACAGGTGCTGCATACTCCAGTATGGGCCTGACGTACCCGGTGTACAGTGTCTTGAACGATTCCTTACTAAGGTATCGGAACGCTATTCTCAGGTTTGCCAGGCGCCCATATTCTGCAGCAGTTATCTGGTTGATGTGTGCTTCCGGAGACGTTCTCGGTGTTATACTCAACCCAAGATCTTTCTCTTTGAGCGAGGTTTGCAGTCTTTGGCCACCTAGCCCATACTCCGTCTGCAGTCTTCTTTGCCCTTCCCCGATCTTCATGACCTTGCATTTAGCAGGGTTAAATTCGAGAAACCAGTTGCTGGACCAGGTGTCCAGCTTGTCCAGATCTCTTTGAAGTCCTACCTGATCCTCATCTGATTTAATTCCCTCATTAACTTCACATCATCTGCGAACAGGGACACTTCTGTATCTAACCATTCCATCATGTTATTCCCATATACCAGAAATAGCACTGATCCTAGGACCGACCCCTATGGGACTTCCCTCGTCACAGGGACCCACTGTGACACCTCATCACGTCCCATGACTCGTTGTTGCCTCCCTGTCAAATATTCTCTGATTCATTGCAGTTCCCTTCCTGTTATATGCGCCTGATCCTCTAGCTTCTGCACTAATCTCCTGTGAGGAAATGTGTCGAAGGCCTTCTTGCAGTCCAAGAAGATGCAATCAATTCACCTCTCTCTCTCGTTTCTTACTTCTGTTACTTTACCATAAAACTCCAGTAGGTTTGTGACACAGGATTTGCCTTCCATAATTCCGTGCTAGTTGGTGTTTATACTCTTGTTCCGTTCCAGGTGCTTCACCACTCTCCTGATAATCTTCTCCGTGACTTTGCACACTATATACGTCAGTGACACAGGTCTATAGTTCAGTGCCTCTTTTCTGTTTCCATTTTTAAATATGGGTACTACATTTCCGTCTTCCATACCTCAGGTAGTTGCCCAGCTTCAAGGGATGTGTTGAAGATTGTGGTTAGTGTGTGTGTGTATTCACCTATTTGTGCTCACCTATTTGTACTTGCAAGGGTCGAATTATGGCTCCTGGCCCCGCCTCTTCACTGATTGCTACTGGGTTCTCTCTCTCCCTGTTTCATTAGCTTTATCAAACCTCGTCTTAAAATTGTGTATGGGTACTGCCTCCACTAGTTCACTTTCTAGGCTATTTCACTTCCTGATAACTCTACAACTGAAGAAATACTTACTACCGTCTCTTTGACTCATAGGAGTCTTCAACTTCCAATTGTGACCTCTTGTTTCTGTGTCCCATCTCATGTCTTTGTCCACCTTGACAATTCCTCGCAGTATTTTATATGTCGCTATCGTGTCTCCCCTGAACCCCCTGTTCTCCAGTGTCGTCAGGCCGATTTCCATTAACATTTCTTCGTAGGATAATCCCTTTAGCTCAGGGACTAATCTCGTTGTAAACCTTTGCACTTTCTTTAATTTCGAGACGTCCTTGACCAAGTGTGGATTCCAAACTAGTGCTGCATACTCCAATATGGACCGGCCTGACGTATGGTGTACGGAGTCTTGTACTTAGCTCAGAGGTGACCTGTACTTAGCTCAGAGGTGACCTGTACTTAGCTCAGAGGTGACCTGTACTTAGCTCAGTGAGGACGTGTCGAGTGTGCTCTCTACGGACTGAACCAAAATGCCCTCCATCGAGCAACTTTACCAACAGCTTAAGGAAGAATTGAGGATGGCGAAGATGGAGATTCGGCGACTGACTGAGGAAAACAAGAAGATTCGTAGTAGTCCTCCTGCTTTGAGTCCTCAGGTCAAGAAGGGAAACTGGCCAGTGGCTTGACAGCATGGAACGAAGTTGACGATCAAGAAGATGAATGGAAAGGTAGAAACGACGAAGAAGAAAGAGACTGCTGTGGAATCTTTTGTGGAAACATCTAATGCTTTCTCAGTGCTACCCGACGAATGTGAGTCGACTACTGGGAGCATCACGACGAACGACACCAAGGAAGGTAAGAATATTGTTGTTGTTGGGGATAGCCAAGTTAGGTACATGGATAGGGTATTCTGCTTGAAGGACAGGAGCAGGAGACAGAGGGTTTGCTTTCCTGGGGCTGGGATGGAGGATATTGCTAGCCATCTGGATGACATGAGAGGCAATGGGAGCAATCCTATTATCTGTCTCAGTGCTGGAGGCAATGATGTTGGCAGACGTAGGAGTGAGGACCTGATTAACAGGTATAGGTCAGCAATAGAAATAATTATGAGGAAGGGTGGGAACCCTGTCATATGTGGTATTTTGCCAAGGAGAGCAGTTGGAAATGAATGGTTGTCCAGGGCAATTGGTGTCAATTGCTGGCTGGAGAAATACTGTAAGGAAAATGCAGTAACATTCATTGACAACTGGGACCTCTTCTATGGCAGAAATGACATGTATGCCAGGGATGGGGTTCACTTATCTAGGTCTGGGGTGGTAGCACTGGCAACTGCAGTGGAGGGAGCTGTTAGGACTTTAAACTAGGAATAGTTAGTGGTATGGGTTTTGGCAGGAAAACAGTGAAGTGCCAGTGTAGTAATAAGCAGAACGAGGTAGATATTAAAAAGCCAGTGACACTAGGTGATAAGGACAGTAATAGGTTTAGTAAAAAAACAAAAATGAGCAGGAAGGGTAAAGAGAGAGTCTTTCAATGTACATTATGCTAAGAGCCGTAGTGCTAGGAATAAGATGGACGAACTGAGATTAGTTGCTAGTGTAGGTAACATTGATGTATTTGCCATTACTGAGACGTGGTTTAATTCAAAAAGTCGGGACATGCCTGCGGAATGTCACATTCAGGGTTTTAAATTGTTCCAAGTAGATAGAAGTATCGGGAAGGGGGGTGGGGTAGCATTGTATGTCCGAGATCGCTTGAAAGACAATATTCAAAATAAAGTTGCTAGTAATGGTAAATCAACTGATCAACAATCAAAGAGAGATAGTAGAGGGCAACGAGTGACTAGCTCCCTTAAGGTTTACTATACAAATAGTAGGAGTCTAAGAAATAAGATAGATGAGCTAAAATTACTTGCAAGTGTAGGTAATATAGATATTATTGGTATAACAGAGACCTGGTTCAACCTGAAAGATAGAGAAATGCCTTCTGAATCAACATACAGGGTTATAAACTATTCCACACTGATAGGGTCAACAGGAAGGGTGGTGGTGTGGTGATGTATGTCAGAGAAAATTTAAATTGTTGTCTTAGACATGATATAACATTAGAAACTTCGAACACAGAATTGGTTTGGCTTCAGTTTCTCGAGGTTCGTGACAAATTAATTTTGGGTGTGATTTATAGGGCCCAAAACCTTGATAGGGAGTGCAGTAAGCTGTTATGGGACGAAATTCATAAGGCATCTAGATATGAAAATGTTGTGATAATGGGAGATTTCAATTTTAGACAAATTGATTAGAACAATATGACAGGAAATCTTGAGTCTAGTGACATTCATGATAAGGTTCAGGATTGAATTTTAGAACAGGTTGTGACAGAACCAACTAGAGGAAACAATCTGCTTGACTTGGTTCTTGCCAACAAAGAATCACTAATTAATAATCTTGAGGTTAATGATGAGCTTGGGGAAAGTGATCACAAATCACTTAGTTTCAATACATCATGGAACTACCCAGATAGCTGCAATCAAATCTCTGTCCCAGATTTTCGCTTGGCCGACTTCATGGGACTGAAAAATTACTTGGGTGGGCTGAATTGGGATGTCCTAACTATGGGTCAGGTAGGTGATCTTGGTTGCCAATATGACGTTTTTCAGAGCATAGTTCTAGCTGCCCAGACAACTTTTGTTCCGAGTAGGGAAATTAGATCTAACAAAAATGATCCCAAATAGATGAGCAATAGATTAAAACATCTCATTGGTCAAAAGAGAGGCATATATAGACGTATCAAAAGAGGGGATGGGCAGTTAAGAAATCAATATATTCAATTAAAGAGAGAAATAAAGAAATGAATAAGAAAAGCAAAAAGAGGATATGAGGCTAAGGTCGCAAGGGATTCAAAGACTAAACCAAAAGGGTTCTTTCAGGTATACAGAAGTAAGATTAGGGACAAGATTGGCCCACTTAAGAGTAACTCTGGTCAGATCACTGACAGTGATAAGGATATGTGTGAAATTCTAAATACCTACTTCCTCTTAGTTTTCACCCAGGAAACTACTAGCGATATTACTGAAATAATAGATTACGTAGAACAGGATGATAATAAACTATGTACGATTGCGGTAACTAGTGACATGGTCCTCAGACAAATAGAGAAACTAAAACCTAACAAATCCCCAGGCCCTGATGAACTGTTTGCAAGTGTGTTAAAGGAATGTAAAGAGGAACTTAGCATACCTTTGGCTAATATTTTTAACATATCACTACAAACTGGCATAGTGCCTGATAAGTGGAAAATGGCAAATGTAATACCTATTTACAAGGCAAGTGACAGGTCCTTGGCTTCGAACTATAGACCAATAAGCCTTACCTCCATAGTGGGAAAATTTATGGAATCAATAATTGCCGAAGTATTTCGTAGCCATCTTGACAAGCACAGATTGATTAATGATTCTCAACACAGTCTTACGAATTTACTAATTTTTTTACTATGGTGTTTGAGGAGGTAGATCATGGTAATGAATATGATATTGTGTATATGGACTTCAGTAAGGCTTTCGATAGAGTTCCACACCAGAGGCTATTGAGGAAACTTAGGGCACACGGAATAGGAGAAATCTTTTCCTGGGTAGAGGCATGGCTGACAAATAGACAGCAGAGAGTTAGCATAAATGGGGAGAAATCAGAATGGGGGCACGTCACAAGCGGTGTTCCTCAGGGGTCAGTGTTGGGCCCGTTGTTGTTCACAATTTACATAAACGACATAGATGAGGGAATAAATAGCGACATAAGCAAATTTGCTGATGACACCAAAATAGGCCGTCCAATTCATTCTAATGAGGACATTAGAGCACTCCAGGATGATTTGAATAGACTGATACAATGGTCGGAGAAGTGGCAGATGCAGTTTAAT
This sequence comes from Cherax quadricarinatus, assembly GCF_038502225.1. Lineage (NCBI taxonomy): Eukaryota > Metazoa > Arthropoda > Malacostraca > Decapoda > Parastacidae > Cherax > Cherax quadricarinatus. The sequence continues at coordinate 75,043 of NW_027195731.1, forward strand.
ATTGACAAATGCAAAGTTCTAAATGTTGGACAGTTAAATAACCATGCCACATATAAACTAAATAATGTAGATCTTAATACAACTGATTGCGAAAAGGATTTAGGAATTCTGGTTAGCAGTAATCTAAAACCAAGACAACAGTGCATTAGTGTTCGCAATAAAGCTAAAAGAATTCTTGGCTTCATATCTAGAAGTATAAATAATAGAAGCCCTACGGTCGTTCAACTCTACATATCCTTGGTTAGGCCTCATTTAGACTATGCTGCTCAGTTCTGGTCACCGTATTACAGAATGGATATAAATGCTCTGGAAAACGTACAGAGGAGGATGACAAAGATGATCCCATGTATCAGAAATCTTCCCTATGAGGATAGACTGAGGGCCCTGAATCTGCACTCTCTCGAAAGGCGTAGAATTAGGGATAATATGATCGAGGTGTATAAATTGAAAACAGGAATAAATAAAGGGGATGTAAATAGCGTGATGAAAACTTCCAGCCAAGACAGGACTCGCAGCAATGGTTTCAAGTTGGAAAAATTCAGATTCAGGAAGGATATAGGAAAGTACTGGTTTGGTAATAGGGTTGTGGATGAGTGGAACAAACTCCCGAGTACAGTTATTAAGGCTAAAACGTTGTGTAGTTTTAAAAATAGGTTAGATAAATACATGAGTGGGTGTGGGTGGGTGTAAGTTGGACCTGACTAGCTTGTGCTGCTGGGTCTGGTACAGTGCTCAATCCTTGAGTGGGAATGACCAGACTGGGTGGGTCATTGGGATAATCCGGGGGTTGGGTCATTGGTCTAATCCGGGGGGGGACATGGACCTGCTACGCATGGGTCAGTAGGCCTGTTGCAGTGTTCCTTCTTTCTTGTGTTCTTATAAAAACGGGTATTAAACATTAAAATGGTATAAAATACCGACAGGTTGTTAGGTAAGACACATATGCAACAGTTAGGTATCTTTATTATGAAACGTTTCGCCTACACAGTAGGCTTCTTCAGTCAAGTACAGAAAAGTTGATAGAAGCAGAAGATACTTGAAGACGATGTAATCAGTCCATCACCCTTAAAGTTTTGAGGTGGTCAGTCCCTCAGTCTGGAGAAGAGCATTGTTTCATAGTGTGAAACAATATGGAGATGAAGGGACAGGATGGAGCTTTTTATAGCGCCAAGAGGTGAGACGTAGGCTACTAGGAGAGGTAAGAACTCAGATGCTGAGAGGTCAGGTACCTCTCAAATCCAGCCGCTCTTACTAGTGGAAGTTGTCGAAGTTGATTGCAGGTCTGTACCAAGATACCCTTGTGTTGCAGTGTCTGACAGATTGAACATTAAAATGGTATAAAATACCGACAGGTTGTTAGGTAAGACACATATGCAACAGTTAGGTATCTTTATTATGAAACGTTTCGCCTACACAGTAGGCTTCTTCAGTCAAGTACAGAAAAGTTGATAGAAGCAGAAGATACTTGAAGACGATGTAATCAGTCCATCACCCTTAAAGTTTTGAGGTGGTCAGTCCCTCAGTCTGGAGAAGAGCATTGTTCTGTTGTCTGAAACAATGCTCTTCTCCAGACTGAGGGACTGACCACCTCAAAACTTTAAGGGTGATGGACTGATTACATCGTCTTCAAGTATCTTCTGCTTCTATCAACTTTTCTGTACTTGACTGAAGAAGCCTACTGTGTAGGCGAAACGTTTCATAATAAAGATACCTAACTGTTGCATATGTGTCTTACCTAACAACGGGTATTAAGTCTGAAGTAACACATAAAGAGTCTGTTTGGATAGAATTTTCAGAGGGGCATGAAAAATTGATTTTAGGAGTGATATACCGTCCCCCAAACTTAGATAGGGACCAAGGGAGACTACTATGGGAGGAAATTGTTAAGGCCACAAGGCACGATAATGTAGTAATTCTAGGAGACTTTAACATTAGTCATATTGATTGGAATTTCTTGACTGGGAATTTAGAATCATACGACTTCTTAGAAGTAGTTCAGAATTGTTTTTTGAAGCAGTTTGTTACAGAACCTACAAGGGGAAATAACCTGCTTGACTTAAACCATACCCCCGGCCGGGATTGAACCCGCGGTCATAGAGTCTCAAAACTCCAGCCCGTCGCGTTAGCCACTAGACCAGCTAGCCACAATAAGATTCATCCAACTAGGTATATTTCTACACCATAGGAAAGTTAGCACAGGCACCTCTGTGACCACAAATGCAAGTTTTTACAGACGAATCTCCAGCTAGCGTGGCCGTGACGAACTCTAGCTCAAGTCCCTTCACTGCCGTCAACATGACTCAAGAAATCGTAATGACACGATTGCAAATAAAAATCTTGCATTTGTGGTCACAGAGGTGCCTGTGCTAACTTTCTTATGGTGTAGAAATATACCTAGTTGGATGAATCTTATTGTGGCTAGCTGGTCTAGTGGCTAACGCGACGGGCTGGAGTTTTGAGACTCTATGACCGCGGGTTCAATCCCGGCCGGGGTTATGATTTATTTGCAATCGTGTCATTACGATTTCTTGAGTCTGCTTGACTTAGTTCTGGCAAACAATGAATCCCTTGTTAATAATTTAGAAGTTTCAGAGGAACTGGGTGCTAGCGAAAACAGATCAATTACATTTAGCATTGAATGGAAGTATGATAGTAGGGATAACTCAGTAACAGTCCCAGATTTTCGCTTAGCAGATTACGATGGGCTTAGAGAACACTTATCACCTGTTGACTGGGGTAACGAAGAGAGCTATCAATATGACAGTTTTCTGAACACGATACATGCTGCTCAAAGAACGTTTTTCCCGTATAAAGAAATTAGATCAAATCGAAATGACCCAAAATGGGTGAAAAATAGGCTGAAATATCTACTAGGGCATAAGACAGGAATTTATAGGCGTATCAAAAGAGGTGAGGGTCATCTTATGAATCAGTATATTGACACTAAGAGGGATATTAAAAAGGGGATAAGAAAAGCTAAAAGGGACTGTGAAATTAAAGTTACTAGGGATTCTAAAACTAACCCAAAAAGTTTTTTCCAGGTCTATAGAACAAAAGTTAGAGATAAGATAGGTCCCCTTAAAAATAACTATGGGCGCCTTACTGACAATGAGAATGAAATGTGCTTGATTTTAAATAATTATTTTCTCTCAGTTTTTACACAGGAAGACACTAATAATATTCCTGTAATTAATTTTTATAGTGGGCTAGAAGAAGATAAATTATGTAACATCACAGTCACTAGTGAGATGGTTGTGAAGCAGATAGACAGACTGAAGCAAAATAAGTCGCAGGGTCCTGATGATAAATTAGACACATATGCAACTCTTGGGTATCTTTATTGAGGAAACGTTTCGCCACACAGTGGCTTCATCAGTCCATACACAGGAGAAGCTAGAAGAACAGGAGGAGAATGAGGTAATCAGTCTTGAGTCGATGTGGTCAGTCCATCAATCTTGAATAGAATACGGCATATGAGCGGAGAAGCAGCTTTTAAACCGTAGGCAGGAGAGGTGCAGCAGTTGTGTCTAATTTATCAACGTGTCGGCTCTGTGAACCATTCATCTACAAATAGGGTCCTGATGAGCTTTTTCAAGGGTTCTTAAGGAATGCAAAATGGAAGTCTGTGAACCATTAACTAATATTTTTAATTTATCTCTTCAAACAGGTGTAGTGTCTGATATGTGGAAGATGGCTAATGTAATTCCTATTTTTAAAATAGGGGACAAGTCGTTACCGTCAAATTACCGCCCAATAAGCCTGACCTCAATTGTAGGCAAATTACTAGAGTCAATTATAGCTGAGATTATAAGAAGCCATCTCGATAAGCATAGCTTGATTAATGATACTCAGCATGGATTCACAAGAGGCCGGTCTTGTCTAACTAATTTATTAACTTTCTTCAGTAAAGCTTTTGAGGCTGTTGACCACGATAAAGAATTTGATATTATTTACTTAGATTTTAGTAAGACTTTTGATAGAGTTCCGCACCATAGACTGTTAAAGAAAGTGGCAGCTCATGGCATTGAGAGAAAAGTGCTCTCGTGGATCGAGTCATGGCTCACTGACAGGAAACAGAGAGTGTCCATAAATGGGGTTAAATCCGAGTGGGGATCTGTAACAAGTGGGGTTCCACAGGGATCAGTCTTGGGCCCGTTGTTGTTTATAATATATATCAATGACCTTGATGAGGGTATTACTAGTGATATGAGCAAATTCGCCGATGACACAAAGATAGGTAGGATAATTGATTCAAACGTAGATACTATGGAACTTCAGGAGGATTTAAACAAACTCTATTCTTGGTCAGAAAAGTGGGAGATGCAGTTCAATGTAGATAAATGCAAGGTTCTGAAGCTCGGGAGTGTCCATAACCCTAGCACTTATAAGTTAAATAATGTAGAACTTAGCCATACAGATTGCGAAAAGGACTTGGGGGTTATGGTGAGCAGCAACCTTAAACCAAGACAGCAATGCCTAATCGTACGTAATAAGGCAAATAGATTATTGGGATTTATATCAAGAAGTGTAAGCAACAGAAGTCCAGAGGTTATACTGCAGCTTTATATATCATTAGTAAGACCTCACCTAGATTATGCAGCTCAATTCTGGTCTCCATATTACAGAATGGACATAAATTCGTTAGAAAACTTTCAGCGTAGGATGACTAAATTAATACATAGCATTAGAAATCTTCCTTATGAGGAAAGATTGAAGACTCTTAAATTACATTCACTTGTTAGACGAGGAATGAGGGGAGACATGATCGAAGTGTATAAGTGGAAGATATTAATAAAGGGGATATTAATAAGGTCTTGAGGATATCTCTCCAAGAGAGAACCCGCAGTAATGGATTTAAATTAGACAAGTTTAGATTTAGAAAGGACATAGGAAAGTATTGGTTTGGAAATAGGGTAGTTGATGATTGGAACAGTCTACCTAGTTGGGTTATTGAGGCTGGGACTTTAGGAAGCTTCAAATTTAGGTTGGATAAATATATGACAGGTAGTAGGTTGGTAGACAGCAACCACCCAGGGAAGCACTACCGTCCTGCCAGATGACTGTGAAACAGAAACCTGTAACTGTTTGGCATGATGGTAGGATTGCTGGTGTCTTTTTCTGTCTCATAAACACGCTAGATAACAGGGATATCTTGCTACTCCTACTTACGCTTTGGTCACACTTTACAGACATGCACACGCATATATATATATATATATATATATATATATATATATATATATATATATATATATATATATATATATATATATACATACATCTAGGTTTTTCTCCTTTTTCTAAATAGCTCTTGTTCTAATTTATTTCTTCTATTGTCCATGGGGAAGTGGAAAAGAATCTTTCCTCCGTAAGCCATGCGTGTCGTATGAGGCGACTAAAATGCCGGGAGCGATGGGCTAGTAACCCCTTCTCCTGTAGACATTTACTAAAAAAGAGTAGAAGAAAAACTTTATAAAACTGGGATGCTTGAATGTGCGTGGATGTAGTGCGGATGACAAGAAACAGATGATTGCTGATGTTATTAATGAAAAGAAGTTGGATGTCCTGGCCCTAAGCGAAACAAAGATGAAGGGAGTAGGGGAGTTTCGGTGGGGGGAAATAAATGGGATTAAATCTGGAGTATCTGAGAGAGTTAGAGCAAAGGAAAGGGTAGGAGTAATGTTGAAGGATCACTTATGGAAGGAGAAAAGAGAATATGAATGTGTAAATTCAAGGATTATGTGGATTAAAGTAAAGGTTGGATGCGAAAAGTGGGTCATAATAAGCGTGTATGCACCTGGAAAAGAGAGGAATGTAGAGGAGAGAGAGAGATTTTGGGAGATGTTAAGTGAATGTATAGGAGCCTTTGAACCAAGTGAGAGAGTAATTGTGGTAGGGGACCTGAATGCTAAAGTAGGAGAAACTTTTAGAGAGGGTGTGGTAGCTAAGTTTGGGGTGCCAGGTGTAAATGATAATGAGAGCCCTTTGATTGAACTTTGTATAGAAAGGGGTTCAGTTATTGGTAATACATACTTTAAGAAAAAGAGGATAAATATGTATACAAGATATGATGTAGGGCGAAATGACAGTAGTTTGTTGGATTATGTATTGGTAGATAAAAGACTGTTAAGTAGACTTCAGGATGTACATGTTTATAGAGGGGCCACAGATATATCAGATCACTTTTTAGTTGTAGCTACACTGAGAGTGAAAGGTAGATGGGATACAAGGAGAATAGAAACATCAGGGAAGAGAAAGGTGATGGTTTATAAACTAAAAGAGGAGGCAGTTAGGGTAAGATATAAACAGCTATTGGAGGATAGATGGGCAAATAAGAGCATAGGCAATGGGGTCGAAGAGGTATGAGGTAGGTTTAAAAACGTAGTGTTAGAGTGTTCAGCAGAAGTTTGTGGTTACAAGAAAGTGGGTGCGGGAGGGAAGAGGAACGATTGGTGGAATGATGTTGTAAAGAGAGAAGAAAGGGAGAAAAAGTTATCATACGAGAAATTTTTACAAAGTAGAAGTGATGCAAGGAGGGAAGAGCATATGGAGAAAAAGAGAGAGGTTAAGAGAGTGGTGAAACAATGTAAAAAGAGAGCAAATGAGAGAGTGGGTGAGATGTTATCAACAAATTTTGTTGAAAATAAGGAAAAATTTTGGAGTGAGATTAACAAGTTAAGGAAGCCTAAAGAACAAATGGATTTGTCAGTTAAAGATAGGAGAGGAGAGTTTTTAAATGGAGAGTTAGAGGTATTGGGAAGATGGAGGGAATATTTTGAGGAATTGTTAAATGTTGATGAAGATAGGGAAGCTGTGATTTCGTGTATAGGACAAGGAGGAATAACATCTTGTAGGAGTGAGGAAGAGCCAGTTGTGAGTGTGGGGGAAGTTCGTGAGGCAGTAGGTAAAATGAAAGGGGGTAAGGCAGCCGGGATTGATGGGATAAAGATAGAAATGTTAAAAGCAGGTGGGGATATAGTTTTGGAGTGGTTGGTGCAATTATTTAATAAATGTATGGAAGAGGGTAAGGTACCTAGGGATTGGCAGAGAGCATGCATAGTTCCTTTGTATAAAGGCAAAGGGGATAAAAGAGAGTGCAAAAATTATAGGGGGATAAGTCTGTTGAGTATACCTGGTAAAGTGTATGGTAAAGTTATTATTGAAAGAATTAAGAGTAAGACAGAGAATAGGATAGCAGATGAACAAGGAGGCTTTAGGAAAGGTAGGGGGTGTGTGGACCAGGTGTTTACAGTGAAACATATAATTGAACAGTATTTAGATAAGGCTAAAGAGGTTTTTGTGGCATTTATGGATTTGGAAAAGGCGTATGACAGGGTGGATAGGGCGGCAATGTGGCAGATGTTGCAGGTGTATGGTGTAGGAGGTAGGTTACTGAAAGCAGTGAAGAGTTTTTACGAGGATAATGAGGCTCAAGTTAGAGTATGTAGGAAAGAGCGAAATTATTTCCCAGTAAAAGTAGGCCTTAGACAAAAATGTGCGATGTCACCATGGTTGTTTAATATATTTATAGATAAGATTGTAAGAGAAGTAAATGCGAGGGTCTTCGCAAGAGGAGTAGAGTTAAAAGATAAAGAATCACACATAAAGTGGGAGTTGTCACAGTTGCTCTTTGCTGATGACACTGTGCTCTTGGGAGATTCTGAAGAGAAGTTGCAGAGGTTGGTGGATGAATTTGGTAGGGTGTGCAAAAGAAGAAAGTTGAAAGTGGATACAGGAAAGAGTAAGGTTATGAGGATAACAAAAAGATTAGGTGATAAAAGATTGGATATCAGATTGGAGGGAGAGAGTATGGAGGAGGTGAATGTATTCAGGTATTTGGGAGTGGACGTGGCAGCGGATGGGTCTATGAAAGATGAGGTGAATCATAGAATTGATGATGGGAAAAGGGCAAGTGGTGCACTTAGGAGTCTGTGGAGACAAAGAACTTTGTCCTTGGAGGCAAAGAGGTGAAAGTATGAGAGTATAGTTCTGCCAACGCTCTTATATGGGTGTGAAGCATGGGTGATGAATGTTGCAGCGAGGAGAAGGCTGGAGGCAGTGGAGATGTCATGTCTGAGGGCTATGTGTGGTGTGAATATAATGCAGAGAATTCGTAGTTTGGAAATTAGAAGGAGGTGCGGGATTACCAAAACTGTTGTCCACAGGGCTGAGGAAGGGTTGTTGAGGTGGTTCGGGCATGTAGAGAGAATGGAGCGAAACAGAATGACTTCAAGAGTATCAGTCAGTAGTGGAAGGAAGGCGGGGTAGGGGTCGGTCTAGGAAAGGTTGGAGGGACGGGGTAAAAGAGGTTTTGTGTGCGAGGGGCTTGGACTTCTAGCAGGCATGCGTGAGCGTGTTTGATAGGAGTGAATGGAGACAAATGGTTTTATTACTTGACGTGCTGTTGGAGTGTGAGCAAAGTAACATTTATGAAGGGGTTCAGGGAAACCGGCAGGCCGGACTTGAGTCCTGGAGATGGGAAGTACAGTGCCTGCACTCTGAAGGACGGGTGTTAATGTTGCAGTTTAAAAACTGTAGTGTAAAGCACCCTTCTGGCAAGACAGTGATAGAGAGAATGATGGTGAAAGTTTTTCTTTTTCGGGCCACCCTGCCTTGGTGGGAATCGGCCAGTGTGTTAATAAAAAAAAATATATATATGAGTGGGAAGGGTTGGATTTGAGTGGGACTTGCAAATGAGTGGACAGAATTATCAGACCTTATTTCTTGGGGAGCATTGAAAATTGGGTTGGGCAAATGTTTTGGTCCATTGCAGTGCCTTTCCTGTTATGCGTGTGTGATCCTCTACCTTTTGCATTAACCTCTTGTGAGGAACTGTGTCGAAGGCCTTCATGCTGTACAAGAAAATGCAATCAATCCACCCCTCTTTCTCGTGTCGCATTCTATTCAAGATTGTCGTATTCAATTCAAGATTGATGGACTGACCACATCGACCAGGTTCTTCGGTTCCCTCGGTGCCCTGGTGATGGACCAGGTGCTACAGCTCCCTAGGTGCCCTTGTGATGGAGCAGGTGCTTCAGCTCCCTCGGTGCCCTGGTGATGGGAGAGGCTGCTTCAGCTCCCTCGGTGCCCTGGTGATGGACCAGGTGCTTCAGCTCCCTCGGTGCCCTTGTGATGGGAGAGGCTGCTTCAGCTCCCTCGGTGCCCTGGTGATGGGAGAGGCTGCTTCAGCTCCCTCGGTGCCCTGGTGATGGGAGAGGCTGCTTCAGCTCCCTCGGTGCCCTGGTGATGGACCAGGTGCTTCAGTACCTTGGTGATGGACCAGGTACTTCAGCTCCCTCAGTGCCCTCTTTAATAGTTGCCTGGTTATCAAAGCTTATTCCATGGATGGAGTAGAAGGTGGGTTGGGCAGGTGGCTCTGCTTGTGGGTCTGGGTTTGAGGGCCGGTTGGCTTGCTGCAGTGTTCCTTCTTTCTGTATTCTATGAACATAAGAACATAAGAAAGGAGGAACACTGCAGCAGGCCTGTTGGCCCATACTAGGCAGGTCCTTTACAATTCATCCCACTAACAGCGCGACTAACACATTGATAGGGCGGGGGGGTTGTCGGCGCTTGTTGCTTAGGTGGTTCTGGGGATGGGTTGGGCAAATATTTTTGTTGATGGGTTGGGGGTGACATGGACCTGCCAAATATGGGCCAGTAGACCTGTTGCAGTGTTCCTCATTTCTTTTGTTCTTATGTTCTTAGAAGTGTGCCGGTTATTGTTTGTGAATCCACGCCATTCCAGGTGATCCGCTACTCTTTCTTCTTTTGATAATCTTCTGTATAACTTTACATAGTATGCTTGTTGCTACCATCATTCTGACACTTTTTTTTATGTATACTGGTACAACATTCGCTGTTATCCAGGCCTCTGGCAACAGCTCTGTTTCAGTCGATATGTTGAAGATCATGTTTGGTGCTTGACACAGTTCTTTTGCAGAACCCATGGAGAAATTTTTCTCTGGTCCCATTGCTTTCGAAGTACCTAGTTCACTCAGCAGTTTCTTCACTTTTCCTCTCGTTGTTTGTATTATGTCCCGTACTTGCTGGTGCACTGTTTCTCTTTGACTTTCTGGTATTGTTCTTGATTTCACGGAAAATATCTTCCTGACCATTCCTAATCAGCTCTCCTCTTTCCTTCTTCAGTCTTATTAACTGGTACTCACAACTGTCTTTCATCTGAGTGGCTGTACATCAGCTAAGATTTATCTTTTCATGCTGTAAAATTCCCAAATTGAACTTCAGCCTCCCTTCTTACCCACCCATATTCGTTTCCGGCTTTTCTTGGTGCTTCTCTTTTATTTGACGTTTATGTTTCCTATTTGTCTTCCAAGCACTCTTAGCTTTTGACTTCCTGCACCTCTGAGAAAACCATGAGTTCATCTTGTTCTCTTGCTGATTCTGCTTCTGCCTCCCGGCACTCTCCACTTACTTCATCATTTCGTTAGTTGTCTTTTCTTCCAGCTCTCTTCCTTTCATGGCACTTTCATAGGAATTGGATAATACCATCACAGTCTTCTCGTCTGAAATTAGGTTTGTCCCTTCCCTCATCATCTGATACTTCAACGAGTGTATTTGAACCTTAGCATGTATTAGAGTTACTAAGGGTGTACAGAAGAACCAGCATCGTTGGTTAGTCGTCTCCTCTCTCCTTAGTTGTATCCCCTAACAGGCTGACACAAGAAATTTTCCATTGCACCCTTCAGCAGCTTAGCTCTCCATCTTTCCATGTTTCCTCAGGATTGAATTCTCTAATGATCAGTAGTTTTACATTACACATGTGTGCTCTTATAGCCACCTCTGCTACCGTGTACAGTATTGCACTATTAATGTCAGCACATTCCTGTTTAGGTCTCCTGTTGATGATTGGTGGATAGTACATCACTGCTATTATCACCCTGTATCCCCCAGTTCTGAGTGTCCCTCTTATATAGTCATTCGATCCCTTCTCTATTTACTCGATTCATCTTCTCAAAAAATCAACTTGTTCCTGCTCAGCAATGCTATGCCTCTCATTATCTGATATCCTTTGGGAAAATTGTATCTGAAATCCCCTCCTTGAGTTTTGTCTCTGTTAGTGCTACAACTCCTACCACTCTTCCCTCTTTCCATTTTCATTTTTATTTGTTACCCCATCTGTATTGGAATACCTCACCTAAATTTTCTTTCTCAAATTGTGCTTGGGTTTTCTGGACCTATTTTCCTGTTCTTGTGCATATATCAGGGAAAGAATGGGCACAGAGAGGGGTGGAGGGTTTGGATAAGAGTTAGGTCTGGTTATGGGGGCTTGATCTTATACTGCATAGGGGTGGAAATGTGGGCGTTGGTGAGTGTGGATGAGGGACAAAGGCAAAGGGAAGGCTAGAACATGGGAGGATTGTGAGAATGAATCCTGCACTGGTTGGAGTTAGGAATGAGAGTGTAGGTGGGAGAGGATGTGGAAGGGTGTGAATGGATCAGAGTTATTGTGTTACTGTGTTGGGGTTTGAGGGACTATGTGATTAGGGCTCGACCTGAGGCTGAGGTTCTAAATGGTGGGACTAAGCTTAAACAAGGTGGGACTGAGCTTCTAAATGGCGGGACTAAGCTTAAACAGGGTGGGACTGGCCTTCAACAAGGTGGGGGTGACTTTCTACAGGGTGGGGAAGAGCTTCTACAGAGTGGGGCTGACCTTCTATATGGTGGGACTTAGCTTCTACAAGGTGGGGCTGAGCTTCTACGAGGTGAGATTGAGCATCTACCAGGTGGGACTGACCTTCTACAGGGTGGGACTGACCTTCTACAGGGTGGAGCTGACCTTCTACAGTGTGGGGCTGACCTTATACAGGGTAGATCTGACCTTTTACATGGTGGGCCTTACCTTACACAGGGTGGTACTGAGCTTCAACAGGGTGGGGCTGGACTTCTACAGGGTAGGGCTGAGCTTCTACAAGGCGGGGCTGAGCTTCTACAGGGTGGGGTTGAGTTTCTTCAGGGTAGGGCTGAGCGTCTACAGATTGGGGCTAACCTTCTACATGATGGGACTTAGCTTCTACAGGGTGGGGCTGAACTCTTACAGGGTGGGGTTGAACTTCTACATTGTGGGACTTAGCTTCTACAGACTAAGGCTGAGCTTCTACATGGTAGGACTGACCTACGGGGTGGGCTGAGCTTGTACATGTCAGGGCTGAGCTTCTACATGTCACGGCTGAGCTTCTACATGTCAGGGCTGACCTTCTTCAGGGTAGGGCTGAACTTCTATAGGGTAGGGCTGAACTTCTACAGGGAAGGGCTGAGCTTCTACAGGGTAGGGCTGAGCTTCTACAGGGTAGGGCTGAGCTTGTAAAAGGTGGGGCTTAGCTTCTACAGGGTGTGATTGAGCATCTACATTGTGGTCCTGACGTTCTACAGGGTAGGGCTTAGCTTCTACAGAGTGGAGCTAACCTTCTACGTGATGGGACTGAACTTCTACAGGGTGGAGCGGAACACTTACAGGGTTGGACTGAGCTTCTACATGGCAGAACTGACCTACAGGGTGGGGCTGAGCTTCTACATGGCAGAACTGACCTACAGGGTGGGGCTGAGCTTCTACATGGCAGAACTGACCTACAGGGTGGGGCTGAGCTTCTACATGGTAGGACTGACCTACGGGGTAGGGCTGAGCTTCTACATGTCAGGGCTGAGCTTCAACAGTGCGGGGCTGAACTTCTACAGGGTAGGGCTGAGCTTCTACATGTCAGGGCTGAGCTTCTCCCGTGCGGGGCTGAGGTTCTCCAGGGTAAGGCTGAGCTTCAACGGGGCGGGGCTGAGCTTCTATATGGTAGAGCTGAGCTTCTACAGGGTAGGGCTGAACTTCTACAGGGTAGGGCTGAACTTCTACAGGGTAGGGCTGAGCTTCTAAAGGGTAGGGCTGAGCTTGTAAAAGGTGGGGCTTAGCTTCTACAGGGTGTGATTGAGCATCTACATTGTGGTCCTGACGTTCTACAGGGTAGGGCTTAGCTTCTGCAGATTGGAGCTAACCTTCTACATGATGGGACTGAACTTCTACAGGGTGGGGCGGAACACTTATAAGGTTGGACTGAGCTTCTACATGGCAGAACTGACCTACAGGGTGGGGCTGAGCTTCTACAGGATAGGGCTGAGCTTCTATCTACACGCTGGGGCTGAGCTTCTGCGGAGTAGGGCTGAGCTTATGCAAGTTGGGGCTGAGCTTGTACATTGTGGGGCTGAGCTTCTACAAGGTGGGGCTGAGTTTGTACAAGGTGGGGGTGAACTTCTACAGGGTAGGGCTGAGCTTCTACAGGGTGGGGCTGAGCACTGTATCTCCTTGGAGACGTAACATCTGCACTTGTCACGGCATTCGCTCATTCTTCTACCTACCCTTTATTTTTTTCTTTTTCTCTCCCTCAGTTGTCCTCTCTCCTCGCATGTTCTGTCCCGGTCAAGGTACACACGATATTATCTGTGTTTCCTAATTTTCAATGTTTTCTGTGTCAATATTCCTTCTCGTGCCATTTCTGATGCAAGGGTTACCTTGACCAAACGGATTTAATTGTGTACTTCCTAATCTTTTGAAAATTTACTACCTCATTCTAAGCACCTGTCTATTCAATGATAGTATGAATTACCCAGTCACCTGCTGCAAATATGTCATCACTTCAGCCTCCGGGAGGCCCTGGATAATCCTGCTTCCTTTGACTTCCTTTCCTTCTAGAGTTCGTTGTTAGTTTCTTTGTTACTTTCCCTAACATTCCCTTCACCTCCCTGGTTCATGAGATCATTTCCCAGGAAAGTCTTCCTAGCCCTCCTCTGCCTTTTCTTCTGGTTCTCCACCTGTTGTGTCTAGCACTATCTCCTCGTTACACCTCGAATGCTCAGCACTATCTGGGGCTCAGTTCCACATATCAAGTGCTCAACACCACTTGATTATTAATGTGTGCGAGTGCCAAGAACCACTTGCCTAGTGCTTAGAATAAAGTGTTTAGAGCTTAACAATCATCTGTTGGTCTCTAAGCACCAGTTGTCTCTTGTTCAGTACCATTTCCGTAGCGCTCACTACCATATGTTTAGTGCTCAACACAGTGAATTTGGGTGTTTTCTTGGTGCCCCTCACCTAGTGCTCAGTATCACTTGTCCTGTGTTAAGTTCCACTTGTCTAGTGCTCAATACCACAGGTCAAGCATTCAGTACCAAGTGTCTAATGCTCAGCATTAAGTGACTAATGCTCAACAGTACGTGTCTAATGCTCAGCATTACATGTCTAATGCTCACCACTGTAAACAACTGAATACACATTATAGTCAGAAAGGATCACCCAAGATTTGAATCCCTATAGCATTAATTCATGTTTCATATTTTAGTAATGCCTTCCCCATGAAAAACCCTGAGGGTAACCTGACGTTACCCTCAGGGTTTGGTGAACTCGAGTTCACTACTCGAGTTCACCAATGTGTTAAATGTGTACCTCATTGTATGTTCCATTATTGCTAGTCCCATACACAAAAGTAATGATTACGGGATTTATTTGTGCTCTGGTGAGCAGTTCGATAACCATTCACTGATCAGATATCAGTGTAATATATGACACACGACTCTAATTTCCACTTTCATTTAGCCAGAGTAATAAATATTAACATATTTTTGTCAGTTGAACTTTATGCTGCGTCAGTAAAAGTTAACACGCACTTAGATTTCTTCTTTTTTTTTTGCGTTGGTACTCTCGTGATCTTCTCTTTTTTTTTTTAAGTAATTCGTTATTCATATTCAGAAAGTCTTTCCTAAATTTGGTCACTGTGGAAGATACGTTTCTCCAAATTTCATTTATGGAAACTTGCTATGATTAATTTTTGTTAATAGCGTTTCTTGATTTGTTTATTTGTCTCTTCGGTAGATTAAAAAATAAAACTTAGTGGAAATAGGAAAATCTGTTTTGGCTTCTTATATTATTATGACTTATACGTCGAGGAGATTATTCTGAATAAACTTTTTCTTCCCTGATTCCACCAATGTGTTTCCCTTACCATTTACGTATTTTGTTTTACGTCGTAATAAGAACGAACTTTAGAGATTTAAATAATCCTGTGGAATAAGTAGCTTGATTTAAATAAAAATATATAGAGCACAACAAAATACTGGATTCAAATATTGTCTCTAAATGTGCTAGGTAACTCACACATCCTCCGCCAGGTAGAACATAATATTTTACCTACTATAAAATTATTATTTTCCTTTGTTTTACCTCTGTAACAAAGGCTAAGCTCAGTGATGACTAACCCGTCACTGTGAAAGACTGTTGACAGAAAGAACTGGAGCTCCCCTTCCTGAACTAGGATCCGATCTGACTGCCATCTGTTGTCCTGGATGTAATAAAATCCTTAGATGACTACTAACAAAAGCACTCATTAATTCCCCTGGTTAACGAAAATATATTGGCATGTTGCGTCTCCTCTTTGAAACTGGTTGAAATCTGACCACGGGTGGGGATGAAACACGCAGTTAGAGTCATAAAAGTCCAGACCGACGCGTAAGCCACTGGGCCAGCTGGCTACAATGAGATTCATCCAACTAGGAATATTTATACACCATAGGAAGGTTAGCATAGGCCACCACTGTGACCACAAATGCAAGTTTTTACACAGATCTCCCGCCAACGTGGTCGTGACGAACTCTAGCTCAAATCCCCTCAAAACCGTCATTATGACGGCTGGCCAAGTGGCTAACCCGTCAGTCTGGGGTTTCATGCCTCTCTGACCGCTGGTTCTAGCCCCACCCGTGGTTTGGCTGCAATCGTGTCATTACGATTTCGTGAGTCAGGTGTCAACTACTTTCTGTATTCAATTTTTTACGAACGTAATTGCCGGTGAATAATTGTAATTTATTTCAGTTTAAAAATTATCAACGTAACTATTAAAATCTGACTAATAATAATTACCTTATGTACATCCATCATTAATCCCATTAAAGAAGAACAACAAAGTATTGTGTGGTGTGGTTGGTAGGCAAGACACATAGGCAACAGTTAGGCAACTTTATTCCGAGACGTTTCGCCTACACAGTAGGTTTCTTGAGTCGAGTTCAGAAAGTAGGCAGGAGCAATAGTGACCTCTCATTAACTTCATTCTCTCTTCTACCACCCTGCACCTCTCTTTCTGACAGTATATAAGCCTCCACACTGTTGCTTGTCTCTTCAGATTGTTTCAGACTATAAAACAAAACTCTTCTCCAGGGTGAGGGACTGACAACCTCAAATCTACGACGTTAAGGGTAATGGACTGATTACATCGTCTTCACATCTCTACTGCTCCTGCCTAATTTCTGTACTCGACTAAAGACGCCTACTGTGTAGGCGAAACGTATCGGAATAAAGTTGCCTAACTGTAGCCCATGTGTCTTACCTATTGTATACCATTTTGATATTGTGTGATGTACACCAACAACTGACTGGTGATACATCACTGGTGATACATCACTGGTGATACATCACTGGTGATACATCACTGGTGATACATCACTAGTGATACATCACTGGTGATACATGGTGATACATCACTGGCGATACATCACCACTGACTCACACACTCAATATACCTCCCACATCAGAATTAAGTAAAAACTACACTTTTTTTTTTCGTAATGTTAACTATTATCATTTGATTCCCTCCCTCCTTTCTCTTGATTCCATGTTCATATTTTGAAAGTTTCTGATGAGTTTCAAGGTTGTTAAGTTCTCTTTCACGGATTTTTTTTTTTTGATCACTACTCTCCAGATTTTTCCAGTAATATATTTTTAACAAAAGAGTTCATGAAATCAGAATCAAATGTGTAAGATTCTTTTTTTTTTTTGTATTCTTTCATTTTTTTGTATGAAATAGTTTATTTATTCACATTCATTTTATAATTTCCATTTTTTTCGAATCCATAAAAGATCCAGCATGGACGATTTAATACCATCAGTCATTTGTCATGCCATTTATTAGTTTTTTCTGGCCTTAGTGATCATCAAATCTATTTTAGTCCATAACCTCCCGACAAAACAATTTTTCTACTGTTGTCTTGGCTCAAAGATTCTCTTAAATTATTGTATATTTTCTCTTTTATCTCGTTAATTTTCTCTCTCGTATACGATGGTGCTATCAGTAAGATCGTGTCGTTATTAACACATAGGCAGCAGTAAGTAGGCGCTGCATGTTAGCACCTACATGTGACCATCAGTAACAGTGTAGGTGTTACATAATTAATGTGGGTGTTACATAATTATCATGTTACCATCAGTATCGAAGGTGTTACATTATTGTTGAGAAATGGGATTACCAGCTAAGCTTATACAGTTTGTATAGGGAGAACTTAACTTAGAAAGACAGCTTATCGCCTGCACAGCCGCCCCTGCAGACGAGGTCTTGAGAAGCTGTCGAAGTCATCTCTCAACGGGCTGAAATGAGTTATAATTTGTAAACAATAAATTACCCCTAGGGGGTGTTATGTCAGCATATTTCATTCACTGATGGCTGACAAACTTACTTGTGTGGACTCAAAAGTCCACACCTAACTGCCGACTATAGGTTGATTACAAACTCCTTGCGACTCAAGAACTGCGCAGTCCCCCGTACTACAAGAAATTCGTAACCTACCTTGCTCTTGTAGCGTGAGCTATGGTGTTCTTCACACC
The DNA here is from genome assembly GCF_038502225.1 of Cherax quadricarinatus. Taxonomy (NCBI): domain Eukaryota; kingdom Metazoa; phylum Arthropoda; class Malacostraca; order Decapoda; family Parastacidae; genus Cherax; species Cherax quadricarinatus. The sequence continues at coordinate 92,687 of NW_027195731.1, forward strand.
TTCGACAGGTATCGGTGACTTGACAGAAGCTGAAGTGTCCTTGGATGTCCACGTCTTCCATAGTCTAGGAATACGCACGCTGGTACACTATGTTCCACAAGATTTGTCTTTATTGTTCACAATCTTATCACTAAAGAAGCTGATCACACTTCTCTTAATTGTTTATTGTGTTTTGTGAGACACTTTGTTCACACTAACGCACAGATCGTTCTTTGTTGGTTATCCTCGCGCCAGTGTCACTCTCAGTAGAGTCAAAAGTAATCTGAAGATGCCATAGCACTTCACACCGTTACTCCCCTAGCACAAAGGAACAGCTGACCTAGTACTTTTGCTTCCTTGCCACTTCCTCGATGAAGCAAAGCAGAATGTTTGATTCTTGCTGTCTTAAGCATAGACAACAATGTCCACTATCTTTACCATGGTAATAAAGTGGGAGTAGGATTTTCCTTAATTGTCCTGCTAAGGTAAGAGATGTACGCTTGACCACGTCGCATACTCGTACTGCATCTGCGATCAATTACTCGCTGTAGCAGTAAACAAGATATTTGCCCCTTCTGAGAGGGCTGGGCCCCTCAGGGCTGAAAGGGGCTGAAAGGGGCTGAAGGGGGCTGATACCGCCCCTCCTGGAGAAAATTTCTCCATAATTAACATGTTATTATCAGTATTCCTTAATTAAATGTTTCCACATGTGATTAAGAATTTGTTATAGAATGGCAGAATACTAATAGGTATCCTGATCACGTTTCAACCATTCAAGTGCTTTATCAGCGCAATATACAACAAAAGGTGAAGTACATGTAATCGTAGTCAGGTACTGGATGACAGAGTTGATACATAGGTACTAGAATGATAAATATTTGTACCTACATGCCTTCACAGGCACCCACATCCATATGTAAGCCCATTTTTTTTAAATAATGCTACATTAAAATTCTATGAGTGCCATGTGCTCTTGCTTTTGCTTGCATCTAATTATAGAAGGCTCGGATAATGAGCCTTCTATAATCTTCCTTGGATCACGCAACGGCATACATCTAGCTAGTTTTCTGACCCTCTTCATTTTTCCTAAATCTATATATCGACACACACTCTCTCAAATCTTGAAATACTTGACTCACGAAATCGTGATGACACGATTGCAAACAAACCATACCACGGGTGGGGTTTGAACCCGCGACGGTCTGGAGTGTTGAGGCTCTCTGATCGCGGCTTCAAACCCCACCCGTGGTATGGTTTGAAATACTTTCTCTTCTATACCTACTCCCAGCAGTCTGACGCCCAAATTTATATATTACCTCTTCCACTTACTCCTCCGTCTTGCATTTTTCAGGGTTAATCTTAAACATTCTGCCAGCTTCATTCTAAACATATTTAGAACTCAACAGCAACAGTTAAAACAGCTGACACTCCTCAGTATAAACCAACAGCTGACACTCCTCAGTATAAACCAACAGCTGACACTCCTCAGTATAAACCAACAGCTGACACTCCTAAGTATAAACCAACAGCTGACACTCCTCAGTATAAACCAACAGCTGACACTCCTCAGTATAAACCAACAGCTGACACTCCTCAGTATAAACCAACAGCTGACACTCCTCAGTATAAACCAACAGCTGACACTCCTCAGTATAAACCAACAGCTGACACTCCTCAGTATAAACCAACAGCTGACACTCCTCAGTATAAACCAACAGCTGACACTCCTCAGTATAAACCAACAGCTGACACTCCTCAGTATAAACCAACAGCTGACACTCCTCAGTATAAACCAACAGCTGACACTCCTCAGTATAAACCAACAGCTGACACTCGTCAGTATAAACCAACAGCTGACACTCCTCAGTATAAACCAACAGCTGACACTCCTCAGTATAAACCAACAGCTGACACTCCTCAGTATAAACCAACAGCTGACACTCCTCAGTATAAACCAACAGCTGACACTCCTCAGTATAAACCAACAGCTGACACTCCTCAGTATAAACCAACAGCTGACACTCCTCAGTATAAACCAACAGCTGACACTCCTCAGTATAAACCAACAGCTGACACTCCTCAGTATAAACCAACAGCTGACACTCCTCAGTATAAACCAACAGCGACAACTCTCACCTTACGTCACTATGATTATTAAAGCCAGATGGCTCCCTGACAGCCTGTGAATTTTGTGATCTTATAAAACAACATTAAATAACTACAGTAACCTTATATATCCGTTATACATTCTTCTCTACAACATTAAATAACTACAGTAACCTTATACATCCGTTATACATTCTTCTCTACAACATTAAATAACTACAGTAACCTTATATATCCGTTATACATCCTTCTCTACAACATTAAATAACTACAGTAACCTTATACATCAGTTATACATCCTTCTCTATAACATTAAATAACTACAGTAACCTTATACATCAGTTATACATCCTTCTCTACAACATTTCTTACTGCAAATACTTTTATTTTTATTCAACAAATATCAAATATGAGAATACATTTTCTCTAAGATATCTTTACGACTTTTAATAACTTGCTGTCTATTCCATCCCTTTGAAAAAGTTATCTAAATCACTCAGTTATATAATTCACTCAGTTATCTAATTCACTCAGTTATCTAATTCACTCAGTTATCTAATTCACTTTGTAATTCAATCCAACAATCATCTCTTAATGTTCATCAAAGTAAACACCTGCGTTCTTAATGTTCATCATAGTAAACACCTGCGTTCTTAATGTTCATCAAAGTAAACACCTGCGTTCTTAATGTTCATCAAAGTAAACACCTGCGTTCTTAATGTTCATCAAAGTAAACACCTGCGTTCTTATTGTTCATCAAAGTAAACACCTGCGTTTAACACATGTGTCTTCTGCTAACTTTCTCTCTTTTTGTTATAACGTTTGCTGGTTGTCGTACACTTGCCGTACACTTGTCGTACACTTGCCGTACACTTGTCGTACACTTGCCGTACACTTGTCGTACACTTGCCGTACACTTGCCGTACACTTGCCGTACACTTGCCGTACACTTGCCGTACACTTGCCGTACACTTGCCGTACACTTGCTGGACACTTGCCGTACACTTGCCGTACACTTGCCGTACACTTACTGGACACTTGACGTACACTTACAGTATACGTGCTGTACACTTGCCGTACACTTGCTGGACACTTGCCGTACACTTGCCGTACACTTGCCGTACACTTGCTGGACACTTGACGTACACTTACAATATACGTGCTGTACACTTGCCGTATACGTGCCGTACACTTGCCGTACACTTGCTGGACACTTGCCGTACACTTGCCATACACTTGCCGTACACTTGCCGTACACTTGCTGAACATTTGCCGTACACTTGCCGTACACTTGCTGGACACTTGCCGTACACTTGCCGTACACTTGCCGTACACTTGCCGTATACTTGCCGTATACGTGTTGTACACTTGCCGTACACTTGCCGTACACTTGCCGTACACTTGCTGGACACTTGCTGTACACTTGCCGTACACTTGCTGGACACTTGACGTACACTTACAGTATACGTGCTGTACACTTGCCGTACACTTGCCGTACACTTGCCGTACACTTGCCGTATACTTGCCGTATACGTGTTGTACACTTGCCGTACACTTACAGTATACGTGCTGTACACTTGCCGTACACTTGCTGGACACTTGCCGTACACTTGCCGTACACTTGCTGGACACTTGACGTACACTTACAGTATACGTGCTGTACACTTGCCGTACACTTGCCGTACACTTGCCGTACACTTGCCGTATACTTGCCGTATACGTGTTGTACACTTGCCGTACACTTGCCGTACACTTGCCGTACACTTGCCGTATACTTGCCGTATACGTGTTGTACACTTGCCGTACACTTGCCGTACACTTGCCATACACTTGCCGTACACTTGACATACACTTGCCATACACTTGCCATACACTTGCTTTACACTTGCCGTACACTTGCCGTATACTTGCCATATACGTGTTGTACACTTGCCGTACACTTGCCGTACACTTGCCGTACACTTGCCGTATACTTGCCGTATACGTGTTGTACACTTACCGTACACTTGCCGTACACTTGCCATACACTTGCCGTACACTTGCCTTACACTTACCGTACACTTGCCGTACACTTGCCGTACACTTGCCGTACACTTGCCGTACACTTGCCATACACTTGCCGTATACTTGCCATATACGTGTTGTACACTTGCCGTACACTTACCGTATACTTGCTGTACACTTACCGTATACTTGCTGTACACTTACCGTATACTTTCCGTACACTTGCCATACACTTGCCGTACACTTCCCGTATACTTGCTGTACACTTGCCGTATACGTGCTGTACACTTGCTGTACACTTACCGTATACGTGCTGTACACTTGCCGTATACTTGCTGTACACTTGCCGTACTGTCAGCATAGTTGCTGATCCCGGTGTTATATAGCATAGCATATAGTATCATCCATGTGCTTTAGATAGGAGATCCCTTTTAGGCCTGTGACTTTGTGTGATGTCACGGGATGCCCATGTGTACGTTCGTACCTCTGCCTCGGCCTCAGTCGGCGGTAGAACATCCAGGCTAGAACACAGCAAGGCTGGGCTCCCTCACCACAGACTGGAAGCTGGCTTATTTTGCAAACTCGGGTCAACCCCTCGGGAGTGATGCAAATAAGCAGATAAACACTAATACAAAGAGACTGACCAGTGGATGGTGTAGAAGCTGGTAGAAGCTTGAGAGAGTAGCTGACTTGAGGTAGCTGGCTGGCGTTAACCTTCTCGGTAGGCCTACTCACAAGATGGCAGGCTCGGTCGAAATTTATCCCCAGAAATTGCTGTAATCGTCAGAATTACAGGCCCACCGCTGCCACCATTTATCGTAGGAGTTCTTAAATGGAGATATCGAGGGTTGAAGGTAGACACACATGTTGGATGGTAACGATATATATTGTCAGACTGAGATGATGGGAGATGGAGCCCAGCCTTGCCGTGTTCTAGCCTGCATGTTCTACCGCCGACTGAGGCCGAGGCAGAGGTACGAACGTACACATGCGCATCCCGTGACGTCACACAAAGTCACAGGCCTAAAAGGGATCTCCTATCTAAAGCACATGGATGATACTATATGCTATGCTATATAACACCGGGATCAGCAACTATGCTGACAGTACACTTGCCGTACATTTGCCGTACACTTGCCGTACACCTGCCGTACAGCCGCTCAGTCTTCTAACAAGTTATGTGTAACATCAGTCATCAGTTTAAACTTTGGCTTGCAAACTTGCATCATTATTCTTGTAATGTACTGATACTCTTAATTAATCATGCATCCACAAGATAATTATTAAACAACAATTACCCTAAGAAAAACACGTCTTTCTTAAAGCCTAATCTTCTTTATTTGTTTACCAGTCTGGCAGTATCTCACCCAGTAGGATATCTTGTGTAAACATTAGTATTTTTCAATATGGAGACCTTTACAAAGAATAATAACTCAAAGTTACAGGCATTAAATAGGGCTCATCAGTCGCCCTGTGTCTGAAGAAACTCACTATACGGGGTAGATTTTGAGGCCTGGTCATGTGCCGCACCGTTTGGACGTTGTCCACCGAGACTCCCTCCAGGTAGCCTCCAGGTAGAATCCAGGTAGCCTCCAGGCAGCCTCCAGGCAGACCATGCTCACACTCCAGCAGCACTCCCAATATTAGTTAACATTTACCTCCACTCAAGACAGTCACATGTGCTCACACATGTTAAATACACAAACACTTACCTCTACACTCTCCATCACATCCTACAACTTTTATTAGGATGAGTAGATGCTCAGGGTTCCATCACTTACAACCTCCTTCCATCTCAACTCACAGGCGAATCCTGAAGCTCCAAGGCATATCCTTGCTCTCTCCTCTACTGGGAAGACTTCTCCTCCCTCCTCCCGCTTCAAATTTATACACACTTTTAGGTCGTCAAATTCTGTTCCATCTAATTTGTATTCATAATAAATCAGACTACTCTCAGTGTGTCCTTTCATAACACCAATAATTGATAACAGTTCTCTTCCGAAATGTATTATATATTATCACATACCATAATTTTCTAGCTTAACTACTTGAAATAACCCTTTGGAATTCCAAGTAAGGTATGGGATGACAACCTTGTAAAGTGTAAAAGGTGAAATCCAAAAGAAATAATCGTAAAAAAAAGAGATGAAAGATACTGAAGATCAAACTAATCATATATATTGGAAACACTGCGGTAACAGTGAAAAGCAAATCGTTCAGTATTACTGGACAACTGAGCTGGAGAGTTTTAGACTTTCCCAGCATCTCATGGCTAGATGGAAGTAGCATGGGATCTGCGATATTTGACCCTCAACAACGTAGTCAACTTTGCCTGCATAACAACGTAGTACATTTTCTCATTCTAACTACGTAGTCAATGTTGTGATCCTAGCAACGTAGCCAATGTTGTGATCCTAACGTAGTCAATGTTGTGATTCTGACAACGTAGTCAATGTTGTGATCCTAACAACCCAGTCAATCTTCCCATCATAGCAACGTAGTCAATGTTCTCATCCCAACAACGTAGTCAATGTTCTCATTCTAACAACGTAGTCAATGTTACCATCCTAACAACGCAGTCAATGTTACCATCCTAACAACCCAGTCAATCTTCCCATCATAACAACGTAGTCAATGTTCTCATCCTAACAATATAGTCAATGTTCCCATTCTAACAACGTAGTCAATGCTCCCATCCTAACAACGTAGTCAATGCTCCCATCCTAACAACGTAGTCAATGTTCTCATCCTAACAACGTAGTCAATGTTCTCGTCTTAACAACGTAGTCAATGTTCTCATCCTAACAACGTAGTCAATGTTCTCATCCTAACAACGTAGTCAATGTTCCCATCCTAGCAACGTAGCCAATGTTCTCATCCTAACAACGTAGTCAGTGTTACCATCCCAACAACGTAGTCAATGTTCTCATCCTAACAACGTAGTCAATGTTCTCATCCTAACAACGTAGTTAATTTTCTCATCCTAACAACGTAGTCAATGTTACCATCCTAACAACGTAGTCAATATTACCATCCTAACAACGTACTCAATGTTCTCATCCTAATAACGTAGTCAATGTTACCATCCTAACAACGCAGTCAATGTTCTGATCCTGCAAACATCCGCAAGGGTCGTACCTGAGATTTACTCAGTTCTATTCTGTTTTCTAAAATTATTACAAAGTCTTCTGAAAGCTCTTCAGAAACTAATTAAGCTCTTCTTCTCTCTGCAATTATTCGTGTGGGAGAAAATTTTTTTTTTTCCGGTTTTGAAATAAAAATGATCCGAGAATCTTCGCAGAAATGCATCACTAAATGAAGGAATGTCTTTCAGATCAGCATTTTGTGTGCCAGAATAAGAAAACAGATCCAGCCAGCCGAAAAAAAAATTAAAACCCGAAAAAGCAGACAGCAATTATCCTTGGAGGTGGGATGAATTTCTCAACAGAGAATTTCGTGAGCTGGAGAGAGAGACCGACTATAAGCTTATGATGTTCTAGATGTTAATGATCAGTTTTCAATTATTCTCTGTCTCCATTACGTGATTTATGGTTGTATCCATTCATTAATCATTTCCGGTCATGTCACTTAACGATGAAAGTGGAGAGCGTTATCCTCCACATCTCATAACATCTTCCTCCGTCTATGTAAAGCTAGTCAAAACCAGTATCACAGCTTCCCACTTTGGTCACCTACCCGTCTCCTAATGTTGTATGAATTACTTGGGCTTAGCATTAGTTATTAAAATCACTAATATAATAATAATTTAATATTTATTATGGAAATTATATTTTCTTATTAATACACCGGTAGTCTCCTACCGAAGTAATGTGAGTAGAAGAAGCAAAAATCTTTCACCATTATTCAGTCAGTCCCTTAATAGCAATAATATAAAACCTTAGATGACTGAACTGCAACATCCGCACTCTTCCTTGAGAGTACAGGTGCCTCCTGGACTCAAGTAAAACTGAACGGTTTCCGTTATTGCCTTTATAATCGCTACTTTACCACAACAGTATGTCAAATAATCAAAACCACTTTCTTCCGCTCACTGCTATCATGCTGGACGTTCAAGCCCCTAGCCTTGAAAACCTCTATTAGCCCCTCCCTACATCTCATCCAGGGACGACCCAGGGCCGTCCTTCTTCCCATCCAGATTTATATGCTCTCTTAGTCATCCCATTTTTTCTCCTTCCCTAAAACTCCACGCCACCTCTATAATCCCTGCTCTGAACTCTGAATACTACCTTTCGTAACCGCACACCTAATCTCCAGGCTCCAAATTCATAAGATAACGTTCGCACCATATTTTTGCAAACACATTATCTCTTCAAACTCCAGCCTCCTCACTGTCAAATTTAGAACTAGTTCATCACATCGATAAAAAAGCGTTAGTTTCACTATTGTCTGTAACACTACTCTTTATGCTTCCATGAATTAGTTTCGTTTACTCCTCAGATTCCTCAATACACCATCCACCTTTTTACACTCTTCAGTTTCATGGTACACCTCACCCTCATTTTTCGAAGACCCATCTTCCGGCGACAACTGTAATATCCAAACAATTCTAAATAACTAAAGACATTTACTTCATAATATAAACAGACGCATAAGCAGCAATAAGAATCTTCATTGGCGAAATATTTCGCCTGCACAGCAGGCTTTATCAGTTTATTAATAAGATAAACTTCATAAATTTCCGCTTCTGCACCATCCGAGAAGAGTATTCCAGTATTCAATGGCCTCAGAATCTTGAATCTCAATGCACGGGACTAAAATAGTGCAATGTTGCAAAAGTGATAATGCAGATAAGTATTAAAATTAAAAATTTGAAGGGAATTAAAAGAGGCATTTACAGATCATCATATGGAAACTAGTGTCAAAATTTCTTCAACAAAAATCAAAAAGTAGGACATACACTAATTCAAATTAAAATCTTTTAAGCTTGCAACTGCTCAGAAATTTTAATACCAAGTAATCAGCATGGAGAGGGATATTCTACATTTAAATCGGAGAAATCAAATTGTTTAATACAATTTTTGAATGATTACTTACAATTTGACGTATATTCAGCCCAAAATCACACAAAAATACTTTCCATTATGATACCCAGCATTTGGTGTATGAATTCTATCAGAATCGACATTCTCCAGTTATTGCCTGGGAAACAATTGCTTTATAAAAATGGCAAATTGATATTTACACAGCTTATTGTGAGTGACAAACTGTGTTTACATAAATCTCACCAATGGTAACAGTTTGAAGGTGTTCAGAAAAATTATTCTCTTGTAATTGATGTGGCTCCAACTATTCCGAGTTTAACTATTTCAGTAAAATTTCCACTTTGTAGTTACTTCGCCTAATGTTTTGAAGCCAATAGGCATAAGCATTCTTTAGTTATTAAATAAAAAATTAGGCTACACCAATTATGAAAATATGAAGCAGAGCAGATTAGTCATTTTCCAGTTATGACACGAATGCTAAGAAAACTTAAGATGCATCAGCCATTAAATACTGAAAACTTTCAGTAGATTTAACGGAAATCAAAAAAAAAAATAACTGTTTTTCCACATGGTCAAATCTGAGTTTGGATATCTGAACTTCGCTTTTATCTACCGTCTAATTTTTAGACACTTTTTTAAAAGTCTGAAGCTTTGCCACTGAGCACTTTGGAAGTTATCTGAGCAACTGGTCCAATTTTTTGGACACAGTACAGGCTCATATAGTGGAATAAAAATTACACTGTGAAGCATACTTTCTTTGAAGTTTTATAGTTAACATATGTGTTTGGATAGATCTAACATACGGTCTTAGTCACGGCATTATGCCGCTCCTCCGTCACACTTGTACCAAAACATAAACACATACCATGAATGATTATAATATATATTTGCACACTTACTGAGGTTTTAATATTTGGTGCTGCGACCTTTATGCTTAATCATGTCCCTCAGTCATGTATGAAGACAATCACACAAATTCTTGAGGGTTTGGGGAGGTATATTATTCCATGCCTCATGTAGAGCAGCCTCCAACCGCGGGATGGAACTGATATCCTTGCCCAGTAAACATCGTCTCACTATTAACCAGAGGTTCTCAATAGGGTTTAGGTCTGGGGAATTGCCTGGCCAGTCATTGAAGAACTTCACTTCACAGTCCTTAAGCTACTGAAATACAGACGAGAAAACCGACAGTTTAACTCTGTCTTGATGTGAAGAATAATAGTATACATAGGAACAGTAATTTGTAGGTTTTCTGTAAATTTTAAATTAGTCATTGTTACCCTTAATAATTAAAACATCTAGAAAGGACAATGAGTTATTTGCTTCGAAGTCAACAGTAAAATTTAAAGAATGAACTAAACCATTTAATTTAACGAAGAAATTATTTATATCTATATTTTTAGACATAAGACACAAAATATCATCAGGTGAGTGATGATTTCCCATTGTCAAACAAACCTTTGAGTGTAAAACTCGTTGTTAAAGAAAAATTTGGCATTAACAATGCAAAGTTTAATAAGTTTAATGGTAGTAGGAAATGGCAATGGTAAATCGTAATTAACAAATTCTTCATTTAAGAAACTTAATAAATCATCAACTGGAACTTTTGTAAACAAGGAAGTAACGTCAAAACTAACCATACTGAAATCATTTAAGTCAGTCAAGGTGCTCAATTTATCCACAAAATCTAAGTTGTTTTTAACACTGAGGTTAGAAATTTTTCCAACAGTTGAGCTCAAAATGTCAACAAGCCATTTAAATCATTCAAAGGAAACTGAAACTATGAAGATAATAATTGGTCTAACTAGATTACCTCGTTTGTCCGTTGTTATTAATGCATACATATAGGGTAAATGTGGATTCGTATGTTCAGGGCTTACTTCTTTAAGGAATAACGTTCCTACATACCACAAGCCTTCACATTTGTTTTCTTTGTCTTTCTTCATCCGGGACTACACAACTTATTTTAAACAAATCCCTCACGGAATTGTTTTTTTAACCAGTTAATAGTGCTCCCGTGTTGTGATGTTGCCACGAATATCCACCAGGTTTTTGCATTTAAGTGATTATGTATGTTCGTGTTAGGTCAAGGGTTGTGTGTGTGTGTGTGTACTCACCAATTTATAGTCGCCTATTTGGGGTTGCAGGGGTCGATTCTTAGCTCCTGGCTCCGCCCCTTCACTGGTCTCTACTAAGTCCTCTCTCTCCCTGCTCCATGAACTTTATCATACCTCGTCTTAAAACTATATCAACTTCCAGCTGTGACCCCTTGTTTCTGAGTCCCATCTCCGGAACATCCTGTCTCAGTCCACCTAGTCAATTCCTTGCAGTATTTTATATGTCGTTATCATGTCTTCCCTAACTCTCCAGTCGTCCAGTGTCGTCAGGCCGATTGTCCTTAACCTTTCTTCACAGCACATTCCCCTTAACTCTGGGACTAGCCTGCAGTACCACTGGGAACATCATCACACCCAATGTTGTAGCTGTGGGGCTGGCCTTCCTCAGTTTCTTGCTACCTTGTTACCTGTAGGCGTCACCCAGTCTGCTGACTTGCAGACTTGTCACCAGTGGGTCGGCCTCAGTCTGCTGACCTCAGTTCCTTGTAGGCTTCTGTTACTCGCAGACCATATTTGTGGATAATAATTTTCTCCAGGAGGGGGGTATCAGCCCCCTTCAGCCCTTTCAGCCCCCTCAGCCCCTTTCAGCCCTGAGGGGCCAAGCCCTCTCAAAAGGGGCGAGCGTCTTGTTTACTGCTAGAGTGAGTAATTGATCACAGATGCTATGCCACGTAGTCAAATGACCTCTGCTCCTTACAGCGGTGTTGCAAAGTGTATTTTTATAAGAGACAGTACATTCTTACTTTAGCAGGACAATTAAGGAAAATCCTGCTCCCACTTTATTACCATAGTAAAAATAGTGTACATTGTTGTCTATGCTTAAGACAGCAAGAAACAAACATTCTGCTTTGCTTCATCGAGGAGGTGACAAGGATGCAAGGTACTAAGTCAGCGTTTTTTTTTTGTGTATTAGGACAGTGATGGCTTGGGGCAGTGTGGAGTCGCCAGATTAACTTTGACTCTTCTAAGAGTGACACTGACGCCAGGATAACCAACAAAGAACACTGATCTGTGCGTTAGTGTGAACAAAGTGTCTCAAACACAATAAACACTTAAGAGAAGTGTGATCAGCTTCTCCAGTGATAACTTTGTGTGAACAATTATTGATGAACAGTGTAACAACGAGTGTTGCGATCCAACAGAGTGTAGTGCGACATTCTTCAAAGAACACTATTCTTCAATCAACTCAACGGATATCCGGGCGTAATTACGGGTCAGATACATATACCCAGGTAAGTGTTCTAACTCGTGATGTACTACTATTGACTGCGCAGTTGAGTATAAAGTCGTGAGTTAGAAACTTATCATAAACCCCGGTGATATGCGGACCATTGAGTCCAAACAAGTAAGTACATCGTCAGCCATCAGTGAATGCAATAAGCTGACATAACACCCCCTAGGGGTAATTTATACTTACAAATTTTATTTCTTGACAGCCCATGTTGTGATGGTTTCGACAGCTTCTAGACCTCGTCTGCAGGGGCGGCTGTGTAGACGATTTGCTGTCTTTTATCAGCTAAGTGTTCATATTTAAATTCATAAATTATATCTTCAACAGAAATGGTCGTGCTGGAACCGGATAAAGACCACACTGTGGTCCAAATATGTTGTACTACAGTGTACAAATAACCTATGAGCCAAGGTCCTTCGAAAAAAGCTGTAAAACTAGTGTTTTACAATATAAATCAGTATAAATGAGTCCCTCCAGACTCAATCACAGAGAATGGGCAGCCAAAAGAAAACGGGCGCTCACCCAGCGTTCACCCAACGAAAACGGGAGCTGGGTGACTCACCCAACAAGAAGACGAGGGAGGGTATCCTGCACCCTCCATCAACTGCTCCAATCTCGAGAAATTGCTGATTAAGACAACAACCCAAGTGATGTTGTTTGTCTGAGTGTATATATATACACAGTGTTTATAATGTTTATAGACAGAAACTAAGAGACAAGATTGTGTTAAAGTTTGTTTCTTATAGATATACCTGTTATATTAAAGGAACTTTTATATAAAGTGTAAGCTTTCAAATATATATTAACAGTGAAATTTATATATGTGTAAGTAATATTCACGTGTGATTACAGTTATACAGTGATATTTATAGTGTATAGTGAATGAAGTGTATAATATCGTTATTTACGATTAATCATCCTGGTCAGGCTAACACAGCAAACTCAAGCCATAAACACCAGCCACATGTACTGTGTACCCTTCATGGTCATTGACCCTGAGGTTAAGCTTAGTGGGTCAGTAGTGTCTGACTCGATTATTGCTGACTTAAGCATAACAAAAACTCAGCTGGTTATAGCAGTACAGTGTTTTTTAAACACTCTAAGTGTGGTGCTAGAATTTTCAGTATAACGTTAAAATGGCTTGTTTGAAAACTCAGTTTCAGTCTTTACAGACTAAGATTACACAATTAGAAAATCTAATTTCAGTCTGTATAGGATTAACTCAAGATACAAACATAGATTTTGATGATCTTGAGGTCAAATTTGAGTTATTTACACAACGTCTGGAAATAATTAATTCAGACTATACACATTATGAAAATAAATTTCTTGAATCAGATCCATCTGAGGATGAAATTAAAAATGTTTTGGATACTTTTAGTGATCAACAATTAAGGTGGACAGGAGTACAGGCTATCTGCCGTAAAACTCTGTCACAGAGACCTACTGTAACTAGTGGTGTAACACCTGTAACAACAAGTGTCCCATTACCAAGCTTACCTACATTGTCATTACCTATTTTCCAAGGTCATAATTATGAAGAATTCATTAGTGGTTTTCAATCCATAGTAAATTCACGAACTGACATAGATGAGATTGCCAAGTTCAATTACCTTAAATGTCTTGTGAAGGGAGAACCCTATGAACTGATTAAGTCATTTCCGGTGGTCAAAGGCAATTATCAAATAGCCTTACGTGTCTTAGGAGACAATTACTTTGATGATGACAAGGCTAGAGTTAGACATGCAGTCTTAATATCAAGCTTGAAGCCACCCAAACATTGTTATTCAGACTTACAGGCATTTAGAATCACATTAGACAATAGTCTCAGATCTCTAGGTGCTAAATATGACCTAAGGCAGTGGTATTGTACAGGATAAGCTGTCACCACAAACTATTGAACGATTAAATATTATGTTCAATAAACGCTATTTCACTTGTGAGGAAATTAGCAATGGTTTACAAACAATAGTTTCATGCATGCAAGCAACGAGACAAGATGAAGAATCCACAAATCTGGTGGATAATAAATCTTCAACTCAGTATAAAAAGAGTATACCTACTCCCACTAAACCACATAATGGGAAATCCCATATAGGCATTTATCAAGCTGTGAATACAATAGACAGTAAACAGACTGTCATACATAAACGTACTCCAAAATGTGTACTTTGTGATGGAACACATTGGGCACAGTATTGTATTCAATACACATCAATGGAGGCACGTAAACAACGTGTTCATCAGCTGAAAAGGTGCATCAAGTGTTTAGGTGAACACAAGGGAGGTAAATGCACACTGAAGAAGTGTTTTAAATGCAAGGGTATGCATCATACTGCATTATGCCCAAATACTTTAGCTGAACAACAGCAGACTTCCACAGAATCAGGAAGTCAACAAGCAACAGCATTAAATGTGAGAGATAAGTTTAAAACAACTGCTCTCCCGATAGCTCGAGTTGAGTTATCTATTAAATTACACAAAACCAATGTGCTAACATTATTTGATCAAGGCTCACAAAGGTCCTTCATAAGAAGAACAGTGTTGCAGAAACTGAATAAACAACCCTATGCCAAAATACAGTTAGATATAGCTGTTTTTTCCACAATTCTGGTAAACAGACATATGACCTAGCCAGAATCACTGTTGGTCTAGGAAACAGGAAAAAGACAGTAGAAGCTGTGGTAGTAGATGATTTGCCTAAATCTGTGCAGATCCAGGGATTAAAAGAAACAGTTGCAGCACTGAAAGCAGCTAAGATCAAGTTAGCCTGTCCTGACACACAGACGGACACAATTAGTCCAATTGATTTAATCATTGGAAGTGATTATTATCACTGTTTTGTGCAAAATATAGTAAGTAAACATGATGTTCACTTGCTGAAAACATCAGGAGGCCACATGATATGTGGTCCCATTCCCTCTCAAAGTGGGAAAGAAGCTGATATTGATTCAGTGGAAAACGTACTAGTTACGAGAATAACCGCTGATCATGTACCACAGCAAAAATTATCATTACTGGAAGAAATGAATGAACCAGTTGATAAGTTGTGGGATTTAGATGCGATAGGTATTGATGTAAATAAACCAAGCCCACAAGAGTCTCAGACTTATAACCAATATTTGGACACTGTCAAATATGAAGATGGACAGTATTGGGTAAGGTTACGATGGAAATTAAATCCACCACATCTGCCTAGCAATTATCGCATGGCTTTCGGACAGATGAAAGCACAAATACATGAGCTCAGGAAGAATCCAGAGTTACTGACTGTCTATGATAATATCATACAAGAACAGTTGGACAATAAATTCATTGAGGAAATAGTCGAAGATAAGTTGAAGACAAACGCTCATTATCTCCCGCACCATGGAGTCAGAAAAGATTCTGAAACCACTCCACTACGTGTTGTATATAATTGCAGCGCACGTGCAAATAAAGATGTAGCAAGTCTTAATGACTGTCTGATGACCGGACCCTCACTAACTGAGAAGCTTGGAGACGTGCTTATGAAATTTCGCACAAACCCATATGCCTACACGGCTGATATTTCCAAGGCTTTCTTAAGAGTAGGACTACAAGAAATAGATAGAGATTATACTCGATTCTTGTGGCCTGAAAATCCACATGATCCTCAAAGTCCTGTGAAAACTTATCGCTTCAAATCAGTATTATTTGGTGCAACATCCTCTCCATTCTTACTAGAAGCTACTCTAAATACACATTTGAAGAAATCTGAAAGTCCCTTCAAAGAAATCTTAAAGAAAAGTTTCTATGTGGACAATCTTCAAGGTAGTGTGAATAAAGAGGAGGATTTGAAATCCTTATACAGAGAAGCTAACAAGGAGATGAAAGAAGCAAACATGCCTCTAAGGATGTGGAATACTAATTCAAAGCAATTAAGGGAACTTATCAAAGAAGATTTCCCTGAAACTGAAATTCCTGATTGCAACAATATGCTGGGACTTAATTGGAACATACAGGAAGATACTTTGAGTCTCAAAAAGATAAACAATAAATCATGCAGTACACTCACTAAACGTAGTTTACTGTCAGTGGTATCTCAATGTTTTGATCCTCTAGGACTCGTCTCACCAATTACCATAAAAGGTAAAATGCTTATGCAAGATGCATGGAAGCTCAAAATAGGATGGGATGAGAACTTGCCTCGAGAAATAAGTCAAACATGGGATGAAATATCCAAGGAGTTTAAACAACTTCATCAAATTAAATTTCCCAGACAAATAGGTCAAGAGGGAAACAAGTGCACATTACATGTGTTCTGTGATGCGTCAACCAGAGGTTATGGCGCTGTAGTTTACATGAGTAATGCTGAAGGAAGTACACTAATTACTTCAAAGGCCAGGGTAGCACCCTTAAAGGTTAGAACAGTACCACAATTGGTACTGACAGCACTCTATGTAGGTACAAAATTAGCTGTCTATCTCAACAAAGTACTTGATCATCTCACTATTGAGAAAACCGTGATCTGGAGTAATAATGAGGCAGTTATCCAATGGTTAAGAAATAATAAGAGTAAGTTGGTCTATGAACAGAACAGAGTAGCAGAAATAAAAGAGATGCAGAGAGATTATCTCTTTCTCCACGTCTCTACCCAAGAGAATCCAGCTGACATGTCGTCACGTGGTGTCCCACTCAAGAAATTTGTGGATAATAAATTATGGCTCCACGGACCGAACTGGCTCTCTAATGAAAATAACTGGCCTCAGCAAAAAGCTCACATTATGCCAGAAGAAACAGTCTGCTTGAACACAGCAGAAATAAGTTGTGTAAATACTGCAGCAGCCACAACAGATATAGTCATTGATGGATCTAAATACTCATCTTTGGGTAAACTCTTAAGAGTTACAGCTCTTGTCTTTAAATTCATTAAAGGAATAAAACCTGATTATGAATATCTTGAACCCATTAAATACAGTAACGTGTTACATGGTGGGGTAGCTGACACACTTTGTCATATACGACAATCCTACTGGATACCTCAAGGTCGACAAAGTGTGAAAAAACAAACAAAGGACTGTATTACTTGTCGTCACTACGATATGCGAGTATGTCAGTATCCAGGTCCACCTCCATATCCCTATGAAAGAGTTTGTCATATCACTCCATTTGAGGTGACAGGTGTAGATTACACTGGACCAATAATTTTAACCAAAACAGTTGACAAAGTTCCCATCAAGGTGTACATCTGTTTGTTCACTTGTGCTACAACTAGAGCAGTACATCTAGAAGTAGCCACTGACATGTCTGCTGAAACTTTTATCAAATTATTCAGAAGGTTTGCAGCCAGAAGGGCATGTCCCAGACTGATGATTTCAGATAATGCAACGAACTTTGTTGCTGGAGATGCTTATATAAGCAAGATCTTTGATCAACCAGAAGTACAACAGATGCTGAATCAACGCAGTTGTCGTTGGAGATACATTCCTCCTAAATCTCCATGGCACGGCGGATTTTATGAAAGAATGATCGGCATTGTAAAACGTTGTTTAAGGAAGACTCTTCATCGTCAGAGAATAGACTTAGAAGAATTCCGTACAGTTGTGACTGAAATAGAAAATAGAGTTAACAACAGACCTCTAACTTATGTTACCGATGATCTGGACAATTTAGAAGTGTTAAGTCCATCTCATTTACTACATGGCAGAAGGCTCGAACCTGTTCCTCCCATGAATGATAAAGAAATCATAGAGGATCCTACTTATTTCGAACCTGAGCAACTCAGACGTAAATTCAAACACCTTAATAAAGTGATTGAATATTGAGAGAAAATTTGGCGAGAAGACTATCTCACCTCATTGAGAGAACACTTCTATGGAGCTGGTGTTCCTGAAAATCGTAAGTCCTTAAGACCTGGTGACATAGTGATTATCGACAATGATGGTCCGAGGTCCCAATGGCCACTTGGAAAAATTGTGACCATATATCCTGATGCAAATGGAATCATCAGGACAGTTGATGTTTTAAACAAAGGTGCAGTGAATAAGCGGACAATAAATAAACTAGTGCCGTTAGAATTACACAGTGTTGAAAACAAAATTAGTGATTCTCCAGAAACCGCACAGACTAAAGCTGTTCAGAAAAGACAAGCAGCAGTGGTGGCGAGTGAGAAAATCAAATTAATGTTAAGTGATGAATAGTTCACCTGCAGCAAACCTCCATCGCCCCCCAGTGTGGAGAAATTTTCTCCAGGAGGGGGGTATCAGCCCCTTCAGCCCTTTCAGCCCCCTCAGTCCCTTTCAGCCCTGAGGGGCCAAGCCCTCTCAAAAGGGGCGAGCGTCTTGTTTACTGCTAGAGTGAGTAATTGATCACAGATGCTATGCCACGTAGTCAAATGACCTCTGCTCCTTACAGCGGTGTTGCAAAGTGTATTTTTATAAGAGACAGTACATTCTTACTTTAGCAGGACAATTAAGGAAAATCCTGCTCCCACTTTATTACCATAGTAAAAATAGTGTACATTGTTGTCTATGCTTAAGACAGCAAGAAACAAACATTCTGCTTTGCTTCATCGAGGAGGTGACAAGGAAGCAAGGTACTAGGTCAGCGTTTTTTTTTTGTGTATTAGGACAGTGACGGCTTGGGGCAGTGTGGCGTCGCGAGACCACCTTTGACTCTTCTAAGAGTGACACTGACGCCAGGATAACCAACAAAGAACACTGATCTGTGTGTTAGTGTGAACAAAGTGTCTCAAACACAATAAACACTTAAGAGAAGTGTGATCAGCTTCTCCAGTGATAACTTTGTGTGAACAATTATTGATGAACAGTGTAACAACGAGTGTTGCGATCCAGCAGAGTGTAGTGCGACATTCTTGAAAGAACACTATTCTTCAATCAACTCACTGGATATCCGGGCGTAATTACGGGTCAGATACATATACCCAGGTAAGTGTTCTAACTCGTGATGTACTACTATTGACTGCGCAGTTGAGTATAAAGTCGTGAGTTAGAAACTTATCATAAACCCCGGTGATATGAGGACCATTGAGTCCAAACAAGCAAGTACATCGTCAGCCATCAGTGAATGCAATAAGCTGACATAACACCCCCTAGGGGTAATTTATACTTACAAATTATATTTCTTGACAGCCCATGTTGTGATGGTTTCGACAGCTTCTAGACCTCGTCTGCAGGGGCGGCTGTGTAGACGATTTGCTGTCTTTTATCAGCTAAGTGTTCATATTTAAATTTATAAATTATATCAAATTATGTAGCTGGTAAGGCCAATATCTTCAACAGGAAGTACGGAGACGGAGTGTTATGACAAACAGAAAGCAACGTTGTGGATGTACCACAGAGAACGTGTCATGGAACAGGGAGAATAGGTGGTGTCATGGGACATGAAAATGGAGTATCATAACATGGGGATAAGGAAGATACGATACGATACGATACGATACTAGGTGCCGCAAACTGCCCTTCTCACACTATACCATTCACTTATATATCCATACCTCACCTATGCTATCTGTGCTGGCAACACCCTCCCCCCACTTCATAGATTTAAACTTACTCCCTGTTCAGAACATCCACACTTACTACTGTGCAATCTATATCTACAGGACCCTAAATTCCAATATTAACCTTGACCTAAAACGCTTTCTTGATAGTTGTGACAGAACCCACAGGCATAACATCAGACACAAACATCTCTATGACATTCCCCGTGTTCGACTAAACCTTTACAAAAATTCAATGTATTTCAAAGGATCTAAAATCTGGAACACACTACCTGAAAACTCTAGAAGTGCAGACACATTCATCACTTTCAAAATACAGTTAGAAAACATCTTATCTCCCTGATCCACCCCGACAACTAACTACATTATAACCACCTGGTGGTTCAAAATTACACTCACTCACCCACTGACTATAAACCCAAAAATACTAGTCTTAATCTTAAAATAATAAATCCTAACTAGTCATAAGTTTGCCTATGTTACTCCAATATAGACACTTTGTATTGTGCCAAAACAAAAGTATTCACATTGCTAAACTCACAAATTATGATGTAGTCACTTAGCCTTAATACCATAATCTGTAAGGATTTAATGTTAAGAATTAATCTAAGTCTGCTCGAAATGCCTAGCCATGCTAGGTGTCCTAGTGGCTCCCTCTGTAATTAGTATTTTATAACATGTAAACCACACAATACCCAAAACCTGTAAACCCCACATTGTAACCCTTATAGAGAATAAACTTGAATTGAATTGGATTGACACGAGGAAGGCAGTGTCTTGTGACACTAGACGCTATAGGGTCATGACTATTTACTTTGTAATTGGTATTTGATATTGTGTAGTGTGACACAATAGTGTCGTGTGACACTAAGAGAAAGTATTATTGGAAGATATTGTTGTGTGATAAATGTATGTTACTTAGTATGTGATAAATATCCCAAACAGAAGAGTAGAAGTTAGACTCGTTATTTTTATGCCAAACAATTTTGAGATTAAGATTATAAATATTAGTGATGTTTCGTAGTCCCGAATTATTATATCTCGTGTTACAACACTGGTAACAGGCCAACTAAATGAAAATAAATATGAAAATAAATTTCCTAACACTCTACCTGTGTGGAGATGTTTTAGAGACACCAGTGTTTTGTAATGTGTTTGACCAGATGTGGTTTCCAAACTGGTACTGCATACTCCAGTATGGTCCTGACGTACAGAGCCTTGAACGATTCCATACTGAGGTGTCGGAACGCTATTCTTAGGTTTCCAGGCGCCCATATTCTGCAACAGTTATCTGGTTGATGTATTACTCAGATGTGCTCGGTATTATTATACTCGCACCAAGACCCTTTTCTTTGATTAAGGTTTGCAGTCTTTCGACACCTAGCCTATACTCTGACTGCGGTCTTCTTTGCCCTTCTCCGATATGCATGACTCTGCATTTGGTGGGGTTAAATTCGAGGAGCCAGTTGCTGGATCAAGCGTGTGTGTGTGTAACAGTTATCTGGTTGATGTGTGCTTCCGGAGACGTGCTCTATATTATACTCATCAAAAGTTATTTTGGTGAGTATAATACCGGTATTCTTTGCCCTTCCTTTAGGATTAAATTTGAGGAGCCAGTTACTGGGCCACGCATCCAGCTTCTCCAGGTCTCTTTGTAGTCCTTCCTGATCCTCATCTGATTTAATTATCTTCATTAAATTCCCATCATTTGCGAACTGGGACACTTCTGAGTCTATCCCTTCCGTCATGTCATTCACATATACTAAAAATAGCACTGGTTCTAGAACTGACCCCTGTGGGACCCTGCTTGTCACAGGCGCCCACTGTGATACCTCATCATGTACCATGATTCGTTGTTGCCTCCCTGTCAGTGCTTTTCCTGTTATACGTGCCTGATCCTCTAGCTTTTGCACTAATCTCTTGTGAGGAACTGTGTCGAAGGCCTTCTTGCACTCCAAGAAAATAGAATCAACCCACCCCTCTCTCTCGTGTCTTACTTCTCTTACCTTGTCATAAAACTCCAGTAGGTTTGTGACACAGGATTTGCCTTCCATGAATCCGTACTGGTTGTCGTTTATAATCTTGTTTCCTTCCAGGTGCTCTACCACTCTCCTTCTGATAATCTTCTCCATGATTTTGCATACTATACACGCCAGTGACACTGGTCTATATTTTAGTGCCTCGTTTCTGTCTCTTAAAAATGGGGACTACATTTGCCATCTTCCATACGTCAGGTAGTTGCCCAGTTTCAATGGATGTTTTGAAAATTATGGTTAGTGGCATACACAGCATCTCTGCTCCGTCTCTAAGGACCCATGGAGAGATGTCCGGTCTCACCACCTTTAAGGTATCAAGGTCAGTTACCAGCTTCTTCACCTCCTCGGTTGTGTGTATTTCATCCTACACTTGTTGGTATAATCCTTGTTGGTGTCCCACTCTGTTCTGTCTTCCCAGAGTCCTTTCTGTCTCCACTGTAAATACTTCCTTAAATCTCGAGATGAGCTCCACATATACTTTTGGGTCGTTTCTTGTGAGCTCTCCATCTTCTTTCCTAAGGCTTATTACCTGGTCCTTGACTGTTGTCTTCCACCTGATGTGGCTATACACAGGTTATGATTGGCCTGTTGACTTGGTCGTAATGGGTTTGGAACGAAAATATACACAACAGTAGTATTTAACTTGTATTTTCCTTCATCAGTTATATATATATATTATGTACAATTATTTACACTTTGTACAAGAATGGAGTATAAGTGTACCACAAGGTGACAGAGGCAAAGCCTGAGAGAGATAAACGTGCTTCAACCAGCTAGAGGCGTTACTTTATTTATGCCATTAAGACTACTCACACAAGGAGCGGTTAGTCGCAAAAATATCAGCCAACCTGGTTGCTTCCAGTGCAGTGACCAACGAATGATCTTAATGAAATCTCGAACCTCTGGTCCAACAGATCCCAGCAGGTTATCCACCAAAAAAAAATTACGGAGTTCGGAGAAATTGGCGACACCACATACCTTGTTCCACTTGGTATAGGCCTTCGACTGCTTCCTCACAAAGTCTACATGAGACTGACCCAACTGATTTTTACCTAGTTTGAATTCCCTCCCGAATTTGGCGGGAATGCACTGATTATCCCCAAGAACCGTGGTTTTCACCACCCGAGAGTTAGTCATCATTATTCAACACAGCTGTAAACTCCTGTGCCTTACTGTACAACGCTGTATACATCAGTGCTGCCGAATGCACATCAGGCCACTTAATGCTCGACCCTAGTTTTTAAATGCCTCGAAAAACTGTTCAGACTATTCTTAAACAAAACCAGGAACTAGCTGTACTGAGTTCTCCACACTAAAGTCATCTACATTCTGCTTGAATTGTCTCCTCTCTTTCTCTCTATCAGACTCTTCCCTAGTATATCTTCGCTGCTCCCTGGTTATTTCAAGATTGAGTTTGTTTAATGCGCCAGTGAAGTGGACTCGCCCTGAAATAAACCCTATGCATCTGCTTCACACTGCTGGTCCAGTTGCTCTGGTGTTATCCCTCCCATATTACGAAGGAACCTACGCGGAGATCTGCGATTAACAGCTCCTGTAGCGGGAGATACCTCAGTTTGGTACACTATAGTTGCTTCATCTCTAAACTTTGTACGAATAATGTCAGGAAGCTGCGCAGCAGCAAGAGTTCGTTGATGCTCAATACCAGTAGAACGAGCAATTTGCCAACAACGCTGTAGAGAAAGTTAGGACAGATTTAGGGAATTCAGACACCAATCACCTAACTCGTGTAGATGACATTAACCCCAACTTAACACGCTGTTTGCAATACAAGCAATGTACAGTACGATTGCAGGATACACACACACAATAGTGAGGCTGACACACACAATAGAAAAACAACCCTGAGAGAGGAGAGAGAAGCTTATGACAAAGTCTCGGTCTGACTTGGACCATATACAAGTCACACTAGCACAAGAAAATTAGGGCAGGACCGGAATAAAGAGAGGAAGAAAGAAAGAAGTGAAGCAGTAGTGGTAGAGATAATGCTTGTAGTGGAAGTAGTAGCAGTATAAGTAGGGGAAGTACTGGTAATAACACAAGAGACAGAATGGGATGTGAAGTGAGGCAACATTAGGAGTAGTAGTAGGTTTTGTAAAGCAGTAGTATTAGTTGTAGTTTTTGTAAAGTAGTATTAATAGTAATTAAGGCGTAGTAGTAGTAGTAGTAGTAAAGAGTAGTACTGGT
Source organism: Cherax quadricarinatus (assembly GCF_038502225.1). Taxonomy (NCBI): domain Eukaryota; kingdom Metazoa; phylum Arthropoda; class Malacostraca; order Decapoda; family Parastacidae; genus Cherax; species Cherax quadricarinatus. The sequence goes on from NW_027195731.1 coordinate 116,851, forward strand.
AGTAAAAGCAATAGTGGAGTAAGTATAAGGACAAAAAAAGGAGACTTACAGGAGAGCTAATTTCCTACAAAAGTGGGGCCAAAAACACAGGGGAAAAACGGACAGAACATACCTAGGCAGAAGAAAGGAAAATAAACAAAAACAGGAATTTAGTAGAGGTATGAAAAGAATGAGTAGGAAAGACCAGGTCATGCCAAGTCACGAGTGCACTGAAGTTAAGAGCATTTGATGATGTAATGAGACAGGAAGGCATCTACAGAGACAAAGCCAGTGCTTCTGTCCCTTGTATTAACATTTATTCCAATTTACTTCTACCATTATTCCTTTACTACTACTACTACTACTAGTACTTCTATTGCCTTGTTTCACTACCCTTTATGTTTCTTTTGTTACTACCACTACTCCCCCTGTTTACTGCTACCACCATTACTTCTACTACAACATTTACAACCATTATTAGCTCTACCACTACTTCTCCACTTCTTTCTTCCTCTTTGACCTGTCCCTGTCCTCATCTCGTATTTATACTGCCTCCCTCATCTTCTTGTACTAGTGTGACTTGTACATGGTCCAAGTCGGACCAAAACGTAATCATAAGCTTCTGTCTCGTATGTGCGGGTTATTTGTGTGTTGTTCTAGTCACGATATTATGTCTTATGGTCTTCAGTACTATTGATAGTTACAAAAAACGGTTATTGACGAAGACTATTTTCAAGCAGTGACTGATGTAGATGGTTACTATCCCAGCAGCCAGTGAGGGTCACGACAGATTTAGATGGTTACTATCCCAGCAGCCAGTGAGGGTCACGATATATTTAGATGGTTACTATCCCAGCAGCCAGTGAGGGTCACGACAGATTTAGATGGTTACTATCCCAGCAGCCAGTGAGGGTCACGACAGATTTAGATGGTTACTATCCCAGCAGCCAGTGAGGGTCACGATATATTTAGATGGTTACTATCCCAGCAGCCAGTGAGGGTCACGACAGATTTAGATGGTTACTATCCCAGCAGCCAGTGAGGGTCACGACAGATTTAGATGGTTACTATCCCAGCAGCCAGTGAGGGTCACGATATATTTAGATGGTTACTATCCCAGCAGCCAGTGAGGGTCACGACAGATTTAGATGGTTACTATCCCAGCAGCCAGTGAGGGTCACGACAGATTTAGATGGTTACTATCCCAGCAGCCAGTGAGGGTCACGATATATTTAGATGGTTAGTATCCCAGCAGCCAGTGAGGGTCACGACAGATTTAGATGGTTACTATCCCAGCAGCCAGTGAGGGTCACGACAGATTTAGATGGTTACTATCCCAGCAGCCAGTGAGGGTCACGACAGATTTAGATGGTTACTATCCCAGCAGCCAGTGAGGGTCACGACAGATTTAGATGGTTACTATCCCAGCAGCCAGTGAGGGTCACGACAGATTTAGATGGTTACTATCCCAGCAGCCAGTGAGGGTCACGACAGATTTAGATGGTTACTATCCCAGCAGCCAGTGAGGGTCACGACAGATTTAACCCAAGTAGATGGAGGAATAACTTAATTATTATTATTATTATAATCAAGGGGAAGCGCTAAACCCGGAGGATTATACAGCGCCTGGGGGGGGATGTGGAAGGCATTCAGGCTTAATTCGGGGAACTGGAGCACAGATCCAATTCCCTAAATCAAGAGCCCCTCACCAACACCAAGGAACCTTCCTTGAGGGGGTAATAAGTTCAGCTACCTCACTTACACTTTGTATCTAAACCTGTTCAATAGGTCTCTGAGCTCGAAATAAACAATAAAAAAACATGACCGTATTCAGATTAGGTACCGAAAATAATAAAATAATTGTTATTTCTGTCATGCAGAAGGTTTTTTTGGTTTAATTTTCGTTCTTACCATCATAATTGCTAACACAAAGCCTGATATAATTTATAATTTATAGACAAAGTATTGCTTTTTCAAACATCGTCATAAGATAGATATGAGCAGTGATTAACGTTGTATGAAATTCATTCTTAATTTACATACACAACGCAACTGTGGCAGAAACATTATTAAACGATGCTGCTTTAATTTACACTTTCAAATCATAATTAAGCTAATTGTGTAAACAAAATACTAATTTTTTTTAGGTAAATTCATTCACACACACACACACACACACACACATTGACGAGACTGGAGGACAGGAAGGTCAGGGGAGACATGATAACGACATACAAAATACTGCGTGGAATACATAAGGTGGACAGAGACAGGATGTTCCAGAGATGGGACACAGAAACAAGGGGCCACAATTGGAAGTTGAAGACTCAGGCGAGTCACCGGGATGTTAGGAAGTATTTCTTCAATCATAGAGTCGTCAGGAAGAGGAATAGCCTAGCAGGTGATGTAGTGGAGGCAGGAACCATACATAGCTTTAAGATGAGGTATGACAAAGCTCAGGAAGCAGAGAGAGAGAGAAAGGACCTCGTAGCGATCAGTGAAGAGGCGGGGCCAGGAGCTGAGTCTCGAACCTGCAACCACAATTAGGTGAATACAATTAGGTGAGTACACACACTCACACACACACACACACATACACACACACACACACACACACACACACACACACACACACACACACACACACACACAGACAGGACCCAGTAGCAACCAGTGAAGAGGTGAGGCCAGGAGCTAAGACTCGACCCCTGCAACCACAAATAGGTGAGTACAAATAGGTAAATACACACAGAAACACACACACACACACACACACACACACACTCTCTTGCTCTCTCTCGTCCCCATTTTCCCTTCTAACTCTCCCCTCTCCTACTCTTAAAAAAAAAAAAAAAAAAAAAAAAAAAAAAAAAAAAAAAAAAATGGTGGGGACTTGCAGGACCCAAGGATCAGATGAGAATGGTTCGGGTAGGGAGGAGTGGATGGAGGAGCAGTGGAAAAGGATGGAACAAGAGTGGGAGAGAAAATTAGGAGAGCTTTCTGAAAAAATGGAGAAAGAGCTCTCTGTGAAATTGGAAAGGTGGTTGGAGAAGGAGACAAAGAATTGGGAGGCACAAGTCGAAACTGCAGTAGCCAAGATAAGGGTCCTAGAAGTTGAGATAAATAGGCTGGAGCGAGTTACAGGGGCAGTGACCAGAGAAGACACAGCATATGAAGCTGCGAGGCTGAACAGGAAGGAAGGAATTATGAATTATGCTAAGGTCACATCAATCTGCCAAGGAGGACCAAGGAGTGAAAGGGAAGATCAACTGGTTGCAGATGGAGAGGGTGATAGGTCGAATGCTGAGGCACAACAAGGCTATCAAGAGCCACTGGAAAAATCAAGGGAGAAACTGACCACATACAGGCAGGATCCAGAGTCACAGAGGGTGAGGCAATGCGAGGAAGAAAGGGCAAAATCAGTGTTTATCCATGGGCTTCAGGAGAGAGAGGAAAGGACACACACTGAAAGGAAGCAGGAAGAAAGGAAGGAGATTGAGAAAATCATCACAGAAATAGGTGAAGAGAGGGACGAGATTGTAAATTTTCAGAGAATAGGGGGGTACTCGAAGGAGACAAACCGACCAATCAAGCTGATTCTCAGGACGGAAACAGTGCGGAACAGGATCCTCCAAGAGAAACCACGATTGAAATACTCGGAAGAGTACAAGAGGGTGTTCCTAGACAGAGACAGAACAAAATCAGAACGACAGCAGCTGAGGGAGAGGACAAAAAAGCGAAAGGAGCTAGGAAAAGAGACAAGGAGGGAACCAGCAGAGGTCAGTCAGAGCAGGACAGAACAGCAAGGGCAAGCACACACACAACTACTCTCAGAACCATACAACCTATCACACCATCCCAACACACCCTACAATCCATACCCACAGCCTCCACCCAACACCAAGCTATAGAATCCCACAGTGTGCCACCAGGTCTCCCACCCTCACAGGCCCCCCAAACCACAGTGTTGGAAAGGAAACTGAAGGTATGGTACACAAACGCTGATGGAATAACAAATAAGTGGGAGGAGTGGCAAGAAAGAGTCAAAGAAGCATCACCGGACATCATAGCTCTCACAGAAACCAAGCTTACAGGTATGATAACAGATGCCATCTTTCCAACGGGATACCAAATCCTGAGGAAAGACAGAGGGAACAGGGGGGGTGGAGGAGTGGCGTTGCTGATCAAAAATCGCTGGAATTTTGATGAGCTGGAGAGAGGAGATAGCGGAGAAGAAAGTGATTACATAGTGGGAACACTTCACTCTGGAGGTCCCAAGGTGGTAATAGCAGTGATGTATAACCCACCACAGAACAGCAGGAGGCCAAGGCAAGAGTACGACGAGAGCAATAGAGCGATGGTTGACACACTGGCTAGAGTGGCCAGAAGAGCTCATGCATGCAGGGCAAAGCTCCTGATCATGGGTGACTTTAACCACAAGGAGATAGATTGGGAGAACTTGGACCCACATGGGGGCCAAGATACTTGGAGGGCTAAGATGATGGAGGTGGTACTGGAGAACTTCATGTACCAACACGTAAGGGACACTACAAGAGAGAGAGGAGAGGATGAACCAGCAAGGCTGGACTTAGTATTCACCTTCAGTAGTGCAGATATCGAGGACATCACATATGAAAGACCCCTTGGGGCCAGTGACCATGTGGTTGTAAGCTTCGAATACACAGTAGAGCTACAAGTGGAGGGAGAAGCAGGAAGGCCAGGACGAATGAAGCCAAACTACAAGAAAGGGGACTACACAGGAATGAGGAACTACCTGAACGGGGTTCAGTGGGACAGAGAACTGGCAGGGAAGCCAGTTAATGAGATGATGGAATATGTAGCAATAAAATGCAAGGAGGCTGAGGAGAGGTTTGTACCCAAGGGTAACAGGAGTAATGAAAAAGCCAGGATGAGCCCATGGTTTACCCAAAGGTGCAGGGAGGCAAAAACCAAGTGTGCTAGGGAATGGAAGAAATATAGAAGGCAAAGGACCCAGGAGAATAAGGAGAACAGTCGTAGAGCCAGAAATGAATATGCACAGATAAGAAGGGAGGCCCAAAGACAATATGAAAATGACATAGCAGCGAAAGCCAAATCTGACCCGAAACTGTTGTACAGCCACATCAGGAGGAAAACAACAGTCAAGGACCAGGTAATCAGGCTAAGGAAGGAAGGAGGAGAGACAACAGGAAATGACCGGGAAGTATGTGAAGAACTCAACAAGAGATTCAAAGAAGTGTTCACAGAGGAGACAGAAGGGACTCCAGAAAGACGGAGAGGTGGGGCACACCACCAAGTGCTGGACACAGTGCACACAACCGAGGAAGAAGTGAAGAGGCTTCTGAGTGAGCTAGATACCTCAAAGGCAATGGGGCCAGATAACATCTCCCCATGGGTATTGAGAGAGGGAGCAGAGGCGCTATGTGTACCCCTAACAACAATATTCAATACATCTATCGAAACAGGGAGATTGCCTGAGGCATGGAAGACAGCAAATGTAGTCCCAATCTTTAAAAAAGGAGACAGACATGAAGCATTAAACTACAGACCAGTGTCACTGACATGTATAGTATGCAAAATCATGGAGAAGATTATCAGGAGAAGAGTGGTGGAACACCTAGAAAGGAATGATCTCATCAACAGCAGCCAGCATGGTTTCAGGGATGGGAAATCCTGTGTCACAAACCTACTGGAGTTCTATGACATGGTGACAGCAGTAAGACAAGAGAGAGAGGGGTGGGTGGATTGCATTTTCTTGGACTGCAAGAAGGCGTTTGACACAGTTCCACACAAGAGATTGGTGCAAAAACTGGAGGACCAAGCAGGGATAACAGGGAAGGCACTACAATGGATCAGGGAATACTTGTCAGGAAGACAGCAGCGAGTCATGGTACGTGGCGAGGTGTCAGAGTGGGCACCTGTGACCAGCGGGGTCCCGCAGGGGTCAGTCCTAGGACCAGTGCTGTTTCTGGTATTTGTGAACGACATGACGGAAGGAATAGACTCTGAGGTGTCCCTGTTTGCAGATGACGTGAAGTTGATGAGAAGAATACACTCGATCGAAGACCAGGCAGAACTACAAAGGGATCTGGACAGGCTGCAGAACTGGTCCAGCAATTGGCTCCTGGAGTTCAATCCCACCAAGTGCAAAGTCATGAAGATTGGGGAAGGGCAAAGAAGGCCGCAGACGGAGTACAGTCTAGGGGGTCAGAGACTACAAACCTCACTCAAGGAAAAAGATCTTGGGGTGAGTATAACACCAGGCACATCTCCTGAAGCGCACATCAACCAAATAACTGCTGCAGCATATGGGCGCCTAGCAAACCTCAGAACAGCATTCCGACATCTTAATAAGGAATCGTTCAGGACCCTGTACACCGTATACGTTAGGCCCATATTGGAGTATGCGGCACCAGTTTGGAACCCACACCTAGCCAAGCACGTAAAGAAACTAGAGAAAGTGCAAAGGTTTGCAACAAGACTAGTCCCAGAGCTAAGAGGTATGTCCTACGAGGAGAGGTTAAGGGAAATCAACCTGACGACACTGGAGGACAGGAGAGATAGGGGGGACATGATAACAACATACAAAATACTGAGAGGAATTGACAAGGTGGACAAAGACAGGATGTTCCAGAGATTGGACACAGTAACAAGGGGACACAGTTGGAAGCTAAAGACACAGATGAATCACAGGGATGTTAGGAAGTATTTCTTCAGCCACAGAGTAGTCAGTAAGTGGAATAGTTTGGGAAGCGATGTAGTGGAGGCAGGATCCATACATAGCTTTAAGCAGAGGTATGATAAAGCTCACGGCTCAGGGAGAGTGACCTAGTAGCGATCAGTGAAGAGGCGGGGCCAGGAGCTCGGACTCGACCCCCGCAACCTCAACTAGGTGAGTACAACTAGGTGAGTACACACACACAATAAGAGATATGCATAGATGTGTCAGTAAATACAGTGAGTGAGTGAAAAAATTAGAAGAGCTAGAGACTATAGTGCATACAGGAAGTTAGTGGAAAAATTACCGAGAAGCATCAAACTTCTTCAACTTCTGGGACAGGACAGACCCGCAACGTTACTCCACTGCCAGCCGCAAGTAATATTCACCTAGTTTGAGTTGCATGGGGTCAATAGTACCTGTCTCTAGCTGGAATTGGGGGTCACTCTCCTCGAGCTATCAGAATTAGAATAAGCAGCATTTACTGGCATTTAATAGAATTTAGAGGTAGCGGCATATAGGCGAAGCCTAGTGTATTTATTTTTGAACGTAATTTTAAACGCATAAGAGTACAGTGGGAACCAAGAGATCGGGTACATATACAATATATATGTAGTACATATGTGGGAAATAAGGACTGTTTACATAAACATATGCACACACACTTGGTGAGAACAGCACTGCTGTTAGGCACTTGAATAGCTGTAGAACACACACACACACACACACACACACACACACACACACACACACACACACACACACACACACAGGAGCAGGCTAGTCACGCCGTCGGTGCTCCGGGGATTTAAGTGTTTTTGAGGGCTAGAAGTGTTCTGCAAGGGTTGCTAAGTGTGTCAGGGTAGTCAACAATCCTAGAAGTGTTTTTTTTTAATTGCCTGAGCCACACAAGTGTGGGGAGAGCCACAATTTTGAAAGTGATCTGGAAAATAAAAGCGTTGTGGCGCAGGCTAGTGTGAAGGCGGCGTTGCCAAGTGTCACCCAAGATTTTAATAAAGTGAAACAATAGTGTGACCAGTGAAAGAAATACAGTGAATAGGGTACATTATTAACGAGAAGAAATTGAGGTGGATCTAGCCAGGACGTACATCGAGCTGGATCTACCCAGGACGTCACATCGACCTGGACAATCTACACTGCTACAGCTGCAATACAAGTACTGTATCACCTATGAGTGGTTGTTTGGGTGTGGGGTCCAGGTTCCAATTTAACCGCCAAGCTGAATGTGAATGGTCTAACTCTCATAGCACGATAAAGAATAGGCACTCAAGTATTCAATAAGGTTTAGAAAATGGTAATCCATTGAACAAGGCGATTAAGTCACTATAAGCAGGCGATATAGGCAACACTGCAAGGGAGTCAGGTCACATAGGTTGTGGACACAAGGACAACTGAGAATCTACATTACACTCCAAGCACAAGCCACCTACTTTTCAGACACACAATAATTCCACACATAATTCGACACATAATTACACACACACACACACACACACACACACACACACACACACACACACACACACACACACACACACACACACACACACACACACACACATACACACACACACACCCACATACACCCCCCCCCACACACACACACACACACACATACACACACACACATACACACACACACACACACACACACACACACACACACACACACACACACACACACACACACACACACACACACACACACACACACACACGCACACACACACTGTAAGTGCGGTAAATCCCAGGAGGTTGGTCAGGTCACAAGAAGGTGTGGGCAGCCAAGGACCACTGAGACTTACCTTAAAGCACAAGCCACCTACCTTTCAGTACATAATAAACCCACACATAATTCCACACACAATTACACACAAAATTACACACACACACACACACACACACACACACACACACACACACACATATCCAGACACACACACACTCCCCCCTCACCACCGACATCTCACTACTTCCCCTGATCCATCACCTCCCCCATTCACCCCAAACCCTCCCCACCCCTCCCCACTCCGCTCCCAAATAGCCACAGTTCCTCCACTACTTCCCCCCCCCCCCCACACTCTGACACACACACTACTAACCTAACATACAGAACTACATAGGTTTCCCACTCTGAGGCAATCAGGATAAAACAAAAATGGGTTGCCAGAGAGCAACAAGAAAAACCAAGGGACAGGAGGAGGAAAATGCAAAGGAAGATTGGGCAGCAGAGCTCATAAAAAGGGATCATGAATGGGAAAAGAAACTAGAAGAACTTAGCATGAGAATGGAAGAGAGGATAGATATGGAAAGCAGGAAGTGGGAGGTGCATGTCAAAACAGCAGAAGCTAGGATACAGAGTTTAGAAGAGGAACTGAAAAATCTGAAACAGCATAAAGAACTAAAGAACATTTTGGGATTGACATCAGAGACTGCTACCTCAGCCACAAATAAGGGGACTGTAGGGAAAGAAGGGGCACAACTGCATGGAGATGCTCTATCAGAGGAGACTGTAGCAAATGAAAGAGCTAAGCTTTATGTGGAGGCCCTAACAGACAACAACAGAGCCCAAGGAAAGCCGAGAAGGGAAAATGACAGGCCACTGAGCCCAAGTACATTAGCCAGTGAAACTGATGAAAGGAAAGCTGCAGTGGAGGAAACCAAATTAAATGAGGGGATACACAGGGATATGCAGTGGGAGAATGAAAGGGTGAGGTCAGTCTTTGTGTATGGGCTCCAGGAAGTCGAAGGGGAAACATATGAAGCAAGAAAACAAGGGGAAAAAAAAGCAATTGAAAGCATCATGAAAGCAATAGGAGAAGACGATATGACCCAGCTGGAAAATTTTCGGAGAATAGGGGGGTTTGTAAAAAAAAGAACCCGGCCAGTGAGAGTGACCTTCAAGGCAGAAGCAACTCGGACCAGGATACTGCAGGAGAAAGCACGATTAAGGGACATGACGGCATACAGGAGGGTGTATCTCGACCGCGACAGAACACAAGAAGAAAGGAAGAAACTGAGAGAGATGGTACAAAGGCGAAAGGAGGAAAGAGAGGGGATGGAGAAGACAGACAGGAGATCCCAGACCCAGGAAGAAGATCTAATACAGCCTCCCTCACAACTTTCTATAGAAGCCTCCCAACCAGGTCAACCCCAGTGCAACCAAACACTCTAAATCAAAACACCCATGCCACATCCAATGCCCCCACCCACTACATTACAAACTTCACCCCCACAGCAACAACCCATAGTTCCTTACCAGGTCTCCCACTTCCCCAACCCCAATATACTTCCCAGACTACAGTCTCAGAAAAGAAGTTGAAGGTGTGGTATACAAATGCAGATGGAATAACAAACAAGTATGAGGAGTGGCACGAAAGAATCAAAGAGACATCCCCAGACATAATAGCACTCACAGAAACAAAACTCACCAGAATAATAACAGATTCAATCTTTCCATCGGGATATCAAATCTTCAGGAAAGACAGAGGGAGGAGAGGGGGAGGAGGAGTTGCACTGCTCATTAAAAACCAGTGGGGTTTTGAGAAAATGGAAGGAATGGATGGCATGGGCGAAAGGGACTACTTAGTAGGAACAATCCAGTCTGAGGGACATAAGGTGATAATTGCAGTAATGTACAACCCACCACAGAACTGCAGGAGGCCAAGAGAAGAATACGATGAGAGCAACAGAGCAATGATCAACACACTAGCCGAGGTGGCCAGGAGAGCACACATGGGGGGAGCAAAGTTACTAGTTGTGGGTGATTTCAATCACAAGGAGATTGACTGGGAAAACCTGGAGCCCCATGGGGGTCCCAAAACATGGAGAGCCAAGATGATGGATGTGGTACTGGAGAACCTCATGCATCAACATGTTAGAGACACTACCAGAGAGAGAGGAGAGGATGAACCAGCAAGGTTGGACCTTGTATTCACCATGAGTAGTTCGGACATCGAGGGTATCATGTATGAAAGGCCCCTGGGAGCTAGTGATCATGTGGTTCTGTGCTTCGACTACATAGTTGAGCTCCAAGTGGAGAGAGTAGCAGGAATAGGCTGGGAAAAACCAAACTACAAAAGGGGGAACTACTCAGGCATGAGGAACTTCCTTCAAGACATTCAGTGGGAGAGGGAACTGACAGGAAAACCAGTACAAGAAATGATGGACTATGTAGCAACAAAATGCAAGGAGGCAGAGGAGAGGTTTGTTCCCAAGGGAAACAGAAATAATGGGAAGAACAGAACGAGTCCTTGGTTCACCCAAAGGTGTAGGGAGGCAAAAACTAGGTGTAATAGAGAATGGAAAAGGTACAGAAGACAGAGAACTCAGGAAAATAAAGAAATCAGCCGAAGAGCCAGAAACGAATATGCACAGATAAGAAGGGAGGCTCAGAGACAATATGAAAATGACATAGCATCAAAAGTAAAGACTGACCCGAAGCTGTTGTACAGCCACATCAGGAGGAAAACAACAGTCAAGGACCAGGTAATCAGACTGAGGAAGGGTGATGGGGAATTCACAAGAAACGACCGAGAGGTATGTCAGGAGCTCAACACAAGATTTAAAGAGGTATTTACAGTGGAAACCAGTAGGACTCCAAGAAATCAGAACAGGGGGGCACACCAGCAAGTGCTGGATGAGGTACATATAACCAAGGAGGAGGTGAAGAAGCTGCTATGCGAACTTGACACCTCAAAGGCGGTGGGACCAGACAACATCTCTCCATGGGTCCTTAAAGAGGGAGCAGAGATATTGTGTGAGCCATTAACAAAGATCTTCAACACATCATTTGAAACTGGGCAACTCCCTGAGGTATGGAAAATGGCAAATGTAGTCCCAATTTTTAAAAAGGGAGACAGACATGAGGCACTAAACTACAGGCCTGTATCTCTAACGTGTATAGTATGCAAGGTCATGGAGAAGATCATCAGGAGGAGAGTGGTGGGGCACCTGGAAAGAAACAAGTGTATAATTGACAACCAGCACGGTTTCAGGGAAGGAAAATCCTGTGTCACAAACCTACTAGAGTTTTATGACAAGGTGACAGAAGTAAGACAAGAGAGAGAGGGGTGGATCGACTGCGTATTTTTGGACTGCAAGAAGGCTTTCGACACAGTTCCTCACAAGAGGTTACTGCAAAAGCTAGAGGACCAGGCACACATAACAGGAAAGGCACTGCAATGGATCAGAGAATATCTGACAGGGAGGAAACAACGAGTCATGGTACGCGACGAGGTGTCAGAGTGGGCGCCTGTGACAAGCGGGGTTCCACAGGGGTCAGTCCTAGGACCTGTGCTGTTCTTGGTATACGTGAACGACATAACGGAAGGGATAGACTCAGAAGTGTCCTTGTTTGCAGACGATGTGAAGTTAATGAGAAGAATCGAATCGGACGAGGATCAGGCAGGACTACAAAGAGATCTGGACAGGCTACAAGCCTGGTCCAGCAACTGGCTCCTTGAATTTAACCCTGCCAAATGCAAAGTCATGAAGATTGGGGAAGGGCAAAGAAGACCGCAGACACAATATAGTTTAGATGGCCAAAGACTGCAAACCTCACTAAAGGAAAAAGATCTGGGGGTGAGTATAACACCGAGCATATCTCCTGAGGCGCACATCAATCAGATAACTGCTGCAGCATACGGGCGCCTGGCAAACCTACGGATAGCGTTCCGATACCTCAGTAAGGATTCGTTTAAGACTCTGTACACCATCTACGTCAGGCCCATACTGGAGTATGCAGCACCAGTTTGGAATCCACACCTAGTCAAGCACGTCAAGAAATTAGAGAAAGTGCAAAGGTTTGCAACAAGACTAGTCCCAGAGCTACGGGGATTGTCCTATGAAGAAAGGTTGAGGGAAATCGGCCTGACGACACTGGAGGCCAGGAGGGTCAGGGGAGACATGATAACGACATATAAAATACTGCGCGGAATAGACGAGGTGGACAAAGACGGGATGTTCCAGAGATGGGACACAGACACAAGAGGTCACAATTGGAAGTTGAAGACTCAGATGAATCAAAGGGATGTTAGGAAGTATTTCTTCAGTCATAGAGTAGTCAGGCCATGGAATAGCCTAGAAAGTGATGTGGTGGAGGCAGGAACCATACATAGTTTTAAGGCGAGGTATGATAGAGCTCATGGGGCAGGGAGAGAGAGGACCTAGTAGCAATCAGCGAAGAGGCGGGGCCAGGAGCTGTGACTCGACCCCTGCAACCACAAATAGGTGAGTACAAATAGGTGAGTACACATATATGCACACACACATACACACACACACACACACACACACACACACACACACACATACAGACACACACACACACACATATAGACACACACACACACATATACAGGATTTTACACCTTCCTGTGAAGTGACCCTATAACCCTTCCTTTCCCCCCCATCTCTCTCCCTCTCCTCTCCTCTCTCTTCCTCTCTCTCTCTCTCTCTCTCTCTCTCTCTCTCTCTCTCTCTCTCCCCCTTTCTCTCATCCTCTCTCTCTTCCTCTCTTCCTTTCACTCTTTCTCTCTGTCTTCCTCTCTCTCTCCCTCTCCCTCTCTTCCTCTCTTCCTCTCTTAATCTCTCTCTTCCTCTTCTTTTTTCTCTCTCTCTCTTCCCTTGTCACTCCCCCCTCTCTCTTACCTTTTCCCCCTCTCACTTTCTCCCCCTTTTTCCCTTCTTTTCCCCTCCTTCTAGGCTCCCCTTCTCTCTCTCCCTATCTCTCACTCTCTCCCCCTTTTTCTTTTTCTCTTTCTCTCTCTCTTTCATTAAAAAAAAAATGGTTGGGACTCGCAGGAATCAGGGATCAGGTGACAATGGTACTTGTAGGGAGGAATGGATGGAGGAACAGTGGAAAAGGATAGAGCAAGAATGGGAGAGAAAATTAGGAGAGCTTTCTGAAAAAATGGAGAAAGAGCTCTCTGTGAAATGCGAAAAGAGGTTGGAGAAGGAGACGAAGAATTGGGAAGCACAAGTCGAAACTGCAGTAGCCAGGGTGAAGGTCCTAGAATTTGAGGTAAACAGGTTGAAGCAAGTCTCAGGGGTAGTGACCAGAGAAGACACACCATACGATGATGAGAGGCTGAACAGGAAGGAAGGAGATATGAATTATGCTAAGGTCATATCAGCCTGCAAAGAAGGGCCAGGGAGTGGAAGGGAAGAGCAGATGGGTGCAGATGGAGAGGGAGATAGGTCGAATGTTGAGGCACAACCATGCTACCAAGAGCCACTGGAAAAATCAAGGGAGAAAATGACCACATACAGACAGGAACCAGAGTCACAGAGGGAGAGGCAATGGGAGGAGGAAAGGGCAAAATCAGTGATTATCCGTGGGCTTCGGGAGAGAGAGGAAAGGACACACACTGAAAGACGGCAGGAAGAAAGAAAGGAGATTGAGAAAATCAAAACGGAAATAGGGGGAGAAGACATGGATGAGATTGTAAATTTTCAGAGAATAGGGGGGTACTTGAAGGGGAGAAACCGACCGATCAAGCTGATTCTCAGGACAGAAACAGTGCGGAACAGGATCCTCCAAGAGAAATCACGGTTGAAAAGTTCGGAAGAGTACAAGAAGGTGTTCCTAGACAGAGACAGAACACAAACAGAGAGAAAGCAGCTGAGGGAGAGGACAAAAAAGCGAAAGGAGCTAGGAAAGGAGACAAGGATGGAACCAGCAGAGGTCAGTCAGAGCAGAACAGAGCAGCAAGGGCAAGCACACACACAACTATCCTCAGAACCCCACAACCTTTCACACCTTCACAACACACAATACAATCCATACCCACACCTTCCACCCAACCCCAACCATAGAATCCCACAGTATGCTACCAGGTCTCCCACCCCCACAGGCCCCCCAAACCACAGTGATGGAAAGGAAACTGAAGGTATGGTACACAAACGCTGATGGAATAACAAACAAGTGGGAGGAGTGGCACGAAAGAGTCAAAGAGGCATCACCAGACATCATAGCGATCACAGAAACCAAGCTTACAGGTATGATAACAGATGCCATCTTTCCAGCGGGATACCAGATCCTGAGAAAAGACAGAAGGAACAGGGGGGGTGGAGGAGTGGCATTGCTGATCAAACACCGATGGAATTTTGATGAGCTGGAGAGAGGAGACAGCGGAGAAGAAAGTGATTACATAGCGGGAACGCTTCACTCTGATGGTCCCAAGGTGATAATTGCAGTGATGTATAACCCACCACAGAACAGCAGGAGGCCAAGGCAAGAGTATGACGAGAGCAATAGAGCGATGGTTGACACACTGGCTGCAGTGGCCAGAAGAGCTCATGCATGCAGGGCAAAGCTCCTGATCATGGGCGACTTTAACCACAAGGAGATCGAATGGGAGAACTTGGAGCCACATGGGGGCCAAGATACATGGAGGGCTAAGATGATGGAGGTGGTACTGGAAAACGTCATGTACCAACACGTAAGGGACACTTCAAGAGAGAGAGGAGAGGATGAACCAGCAAGACTGGACTTAGTATTCACCTTGTGTAGTGCAGATATTGAGGACATCACATATGAAAGACCCCTTGGGGCCAGCGATCATGTGGTTTTGAGCTTCGAATACACAGTAGAGCTACAAGTGGAGGGGGAAGCAGGAAGGCCAGGACAAATGAAACCAAACTACAGGAAAGGGGACTACACAGGACTGAGGAACTTCCTGAATGAGGTTCAGTGGGACAGAGAACTGGCAGGGAAGCCAGTTAATGAGATGAGGGAATATGTAGCAACAATGTGCAAGGAGGCTGAGGAGAGGTTTGTACCCAAGGGTAACAGGAATAATGAAAAAGCCAGGATGAGCCCATGGTTCACCCAAAGATGCAAGAAGGCAAAAACCAAGTGTGCTAGGGAATGGAAGAAATATAGAAGGCAAAGGACCCAGGAGAATAAGGAGAGCAGTCGTAGAGCCAG
>NW_027195731.1:137500-141443 GCF_038502225.1 Cherax quadricarinatus
AAGGGGTAGGGGGGGAGGTGGGGTTGCTCTGCTCGTAAAAAACAGATGGAAATTCGAGAAAATGGAAGGAATAGATGAGACAGGAGAAAGAGACTACATAGCAGGTACACTTCAGTCTGGGGAACACAAAGTGGTCATTGCAGTGATGTATAATCCACCACAGAACTGCAGGAGGCCAAGAGAGGAATATGAAGAGAGCAACAGAGCAATGGTGGACACACTTGCTGAGGTGGCAAGAAGAGCTCACTCCAGCAGAGCAAAGTTGCTGGTTATGGGGGATTTCAACCACAGGGAGATTGACTGGGAAAACCTGGAGCCACATGGGGGTCCCGAAACATGGAGAGCCAGGATGTTGGACGTGGTGCTGGAAAACCTCATGCACCAACATGTTAAGGACACTACCAGAGTGAGAGGGGAGGATGAACCAGCAAGATTGGACCTTGTGTTCACCCTGGGCAGCTCAGACATTGAGGACATCAAGTATGAGAGTCCCCTAGGAGCTAGCGACCACGTGGTTCTGTGCTTTGAATACATAGTAGAGCTGCAAGTGGAGAGAATAACAGGAGTAGAATGGGAAAAGCCTGACTATAAAAGAGGGGACTACATAGGGTTGAAGAACTTCCTGCGGGAGGTCCAGTGGGACAGAGAACTGGCAGGAAAGCCAGTAAATGAAATGATGGAATATGTAGCAACAAAATGCAAGGAGGCAGTGGAAAGGTTCATTCCCAAGGGCAACAGTAACAACGGGAAGACCAGAACAAGCCCCTGGTTTACCCGACGGTGTAAGGAGGCAAAAACAAAGTGCAATAGAGAATGGAAAAAGTACAGAAGGCAGAGAACACACGAAAATAGGGAGATCAGTCGCAGAGCCAGGAACGAGTACGCACAGGTAAGGAGGGAGGCCCAGCGACAGTATGAAAATGACATAGCATCGAGAATCAAGACTGACCCAAAACTGTTGTATAGCCACATCAGGAGGAAGACAACAGTCAAAGACCAGGTGATCAGATTAAGGACAGAAGGTGGAGAACTCACAAGAAATGATCAGGAGGTATGTGAGGAGCTGAACAGGAGATTTAAGGAAGTTTTTACAGTAGAGACAGGAAGGGCTGTGGGAAGACAGCACAGAAGGGAACATCAAGAGGGAATATACCAACAAGTGTTGGATGACATACGAACAACTGAGGAGGAGGTGAAGAAGCTCTTAAGTGACCTTGACACCTCAAAGGCGATGGGACCGGACAACATCTCCCCATGGGTCCTTAGAGAAGGAGCAGAGATGCTGTGTGTGCCTCTAACCACAATCTTCAACACATCCCTTGAAACTGGGCAACTACCTGAGAAATGGAAGACAGCTAATGTAGTCCCCATATTTAAGAAAGGAAACAGAAACGAGGCACTAAACTACAGACCTGTGTCTCTGACATGTATTGTGTGCAAAGTCATGGAGAAGATTATCAGGAGGAGAGTGGTCGAACACCTGGAAAGGAACAAGATTATAAATGAAAACCAGCATGGGTTCATGGAAGGCAAATCTTGTATCACAAACCTCCTGGAGTTTTATGACAAGGTAACAGAAGTAAGACACGAGAGAGAGGGTTGGGTAGATTGCATTTTCCTAGACTGCAGGAAGGCCTTTGACACAGTTCCCCACAAGAGATTAGTGCAGAAGCTGGAGGATCAGGCACACGTAAAAGGAAGGGCACTGCAATGGATAAGGGAATACCTCACAGGGAGGCAGCAACGAGTCATGGTACGTGAAGAGGTATCACAGTGGGCGCCTGTTACGAGCGGGGTCCCACAGGGGTCAGTTCTAGGACCAGTGCTATTTTTGATATATGTGAACGACATGATGGAAGGAATAGACTCTGAAGTGTCCCTGTTCGCAGATGACGTGAAGTTGATGAGAAGAATTAAATCGGACGAGGATGAGGCAGGACTGCAAAGAGACCTGGAGAGGCTGGACATGTGGTCCAGTAACTGGCTCCTCGAATTCAATCCAGCCAAATGCAAAGTCATGAAGATTGGGGAGGGGCAAAGAAGACCGCAGACAGAATATAGGCTAGGTGGACAAAGACTACAGACCTCACTCAGGGAGAAAGACCTTGGGGTGACCATAACACCGAGCACATCACCGGAGGCACACATCAACCAAATAACCGCTGCAGCATACGGGCGCCTGGCAAACCTGAGAATAGCGTTCCGATACCTTAATAAGGAATCGTTCAAGACACTGTACACTGTGTATGTTAGACCCATACTGGAGTATGCAGCACCAGTCTGGAACCCACACCTGGTCAAGCACGTCAAGAAGTTAGAGAAAGTACAAAGGTTTGCAACAAGGCTAGTCTCAGAGCTCAAGGGAATGTCGTACGAGGAAAGGTTAAGGGAAATCGGACTGACGACACTGGAGGACAGAAGGGTCAGGGGAGACATGATAACGACATACAAGATACTGCGGGGAATAGACAAGGTGGACAGAGATAGGATGTTCCAGAGAGGGGACACAGGGACAAGGGGTCACAACTGGAAGCTGAAGACTCAGACGAGTCACAGGGACGTTAGGAAGTATTTCTTCAGTCATAGAGTTGTCAGCAAGTGGAATAGCCTAGCAAGTGAAGTAGTGGAGGCAGGAACCATACATAGTTTTAAGAAGAGGTATGACAAAGCTCAGGAAGCAGAGAGAGAGAGGATCCAGTAGCGATCAGTGAAGAGGCGGGGCCAGGAGCTGAGTCTCGACCCCTGCAACCACAATTAGGTGAGTACAATTAGGTGAGTACACACACACACACACACACACACACACACAGGAACAAGTGAACGGGAGTAACACAAAACTAGGGCTCTGAAGGATTCTGCAAAGATCATTAAATGTGTCAGAATCATTGTACAACCCCTGAAGTGTTGGTTGGTCCACAATTTAAATAAGACAACTTGAAAGTTATATTTATGGGAAGAGGGAGGCAGAGGCCTGGTGTATGTAGGCAGTGTTGCCACATGGTGGCCCGTGGTCTGGTGGCAAAAGCTCTCCCTTCACACGCTGCGGGTCCGGGTTCGATTCCCGACTAAGGTACAAACAATGGGCGTATTTCCTTACACCCGTTGTCTATATTCAACCATCAATACTAATGGGTACCTAGGTGTTTATCGATTGGCGTTGGTCGCATCCTGGAACAAAACTGACCTAATATGCCCGAAATGCTCTGCATAACAAGCGGCCTTCTATGTAGTAGTATGTCACTGATGTCAGCTAGGCCAGTGAAAGAAGACAATAAATAGGAATAAATATAATGCAAGAAAACAGAGGTGGAGGTACTACGCCAGGACATCGCAACGAGTTGGATAATCTACAGGCTGCTTGCAAAGTATTCTGCTGTAGGTGGTTTGGGAGACAGGTGTGGGTTCCAGGTACCTCCAGGAACAGGCTAACAGGTACTCACTAACGAACAGTAATTGGTAATTTAAAACAGAAGTCAGGGCGGTTAGACAGGTGTTTATTAGACTAGAACCTTTAGGAAGAAGGATACAAGGTACAAGCCAAGAGAGCACAGCACCACGTGTAACACGCAAAACACACAAACATTCACACAACCTAGCACTCTCACACACACTCCCACCCAATGCTTTTTACACTCTCTCACACTCACACACACACACCCACATTAATACACTCACACTCATACATCCACTCACACACTACCACACTCATACACCCACGCTCATACACCCATACTCATACATGGACTGTGACAATAAAATGCAAGGAGGCAGAGGAGAGGTTTGTTCCCAAGGGTAACAAATAATGGGAAGGCTAGAACGAGTCCTTGGTTCACCCAAAGGTGTAAGGAGGCTAAAACTAGATGTACTAGAGAATGGAAAAAGTACAGAAGACAAAGGACCAAGGAAAATAAAGAGATTAACCAAGGAGCCAGAAACGAATATG
>NW_027195732.1:0-92500 GCF_038502225.1 Cherax quadricarinatus
TGGGTGTAGTATGGGTGAGACATGGGTATAGTATGGGTGAGACATGGGTGGAGTATGGGTGAGACATGGGTATAGTATGGGTGAGACATGGGTATATTGTATGGGTGACATGGGTGGAGTGTGGAAGTGAGACATGGGTATAGTATGGGTGAGACATGGGTATAGTATGGGTGAGACAGGGTATAGTATAGGGTGAGACATTGGGGTGTAGTATGGGTGAGACATGGAGGGTATAGTATGGGTGAGACGGGTATAGTATGGGTGAGGGACATGGGTAAGTATGGGTGAGACATGGGTGTAGTATGGGTGAGACATGTATAGTATGGGTGAGACGGGTATAGTATGGAGTGAGACATGGGTGTAGTATGGGTGAGACATGGGTGTAGGATGGGTGAGACATGGGTATAGTACGGGTGAGAACCCATGGGTGTAGTATGGGTGAGACATGGGTATAGTATGGGTGAGACATGGGTATAGTATGGGTGAGACATGGGTATAGTATGGGTGAGGAACATGGGTATAGTATGGGTGAACATGGGTATGTATGGGTGAGACAGGGGTATAGTATGGGTGAGACATGGGTATAGTATGGGTGAGACATGGGTATAGTATGGGTGAGACATGGGTATAGTATGGGTGAGACATGGGTATAGTATGGGTGAGACATGGGTAAAGTATGGGTGAGACATGGGTATAGTATGGGTGAGACATGGGTAAAGTATGGGTGAGACATGGGTATAGTATGGGTGAGACATGGGTATAGTATGGGTGAGACATGGGTATAGTATGGGTGAGACATAGGGTAAAGTATGGGTGAGACATGGGTATAGTATGGGTGAGACATGGGTATAGTATATGGTGAGACATGGGTATAGTATGGAGTGAGACATGGGTAAAGTATGGGTGAGACATGGGTATAGTATGGGTGAGACATGGGTAAAGTATGGGTGAGACATGGGTATAGTATGGGTGAGACATGGGTATAGTATGGGTGAGACATGGGTAAAGTATAGGGTGAGACATGGGTATAGTATGGGTGAGACATGTTATAGTATGGGTGAGACATGGGTGGAGTATGGGAATTGAGAACATGGGTATAGTATGGGTGAGACATGGGTGTAGTATGGGGTGAGACATGGGTGTAGTATGGGTGGACATGGGTATAGTATGGGTGACATGGGTATAGTATGGGTGAGACATGGGTATAGTATGGGTGAGACATGGGTATAGTATGGGTGAGACATGGGTGTGTAGTATGGGTGAGACATGGGTGTAGTATGGGTGAGACATGGGTATGTATGGGTGAGACATGGGTATAGTATGGGTGAGACATGGGTATAGTATGGGTGAGACATGGGTATAGTATGGGTGAACATGGGTATAGTATGGAGGTGAGACATGGGTATAGTATGGGTGAAACATGGGTATAGTATAGGGTGAGACATGGGTGGAGTATGGGTGAAGAACATGGGTATAGTATGGGTGAGACATGGGTATAGTATGGGTGAGACATGGGTGTAGTATGGGTGAGACATGGGTATAGTATGGGTGAGACATGGGTATAGTATGGGTGAGACATGGGTATAGTATGGGTGAGACATGGGTATAGTATGGGTGAGACATGGGTGTAGTATGGGTGAGACATGGGTGTAGTATGGGTGAGACATGGGTATAGTATGGGTGAGACATGGGTGTAGTATGGGTGAGAAATGGGTATAGTATGGGTGAGACATGGGTGTAGTATGGGTGAGACATGGGTGTAGTATGGGTGAGACATGGGTATAGTATGGGTGAGACATGGGTGTAGTATGGGTGAGACATGTATAGTATGGGTGAGACATGGGTATAGTATGGGTGAGACATGGGTGGAGTATGGGTGAGACATGGGTATAGTATGGGTGAGACATGGGTATAGTATGGGTGAGACATGCGTAAAGTATGGGTGAGACATGGGTGGAGTATGGGTGAGACATGGGTATAGTATGGGTGAGACATGGGTATAGTATGGGTGAGACATGGGTGGAGTATGGGTGAGACATGGGTGTAGTATGGGTGAGACATGGGTATAGTATGGGTGAGACATGGGTAAAGTATGGGTGAGACATGGGTATAGTATGGGTGAGACATGGGTATAGTATGGGTGAGACATGGGTGTAGTATGGGTGAGACATGGGTATAGTATGGGTGAGACATGGGTATAGTATGGGTGAGACATGGGTGGAGTATGGGTGAGACATGGGTGTAGTATGGATGAGACATGGGTATAGTATGGGTGAGACATGGGTGAGACATGGGTATAGTATGGGTGAGACATGGGTAAAGTATGGGTGAGACATGGGTATAGTATGGGTGAGACATGGGTATAGTATGGGTGAGACATGGGTATAGTATGGGTGAGACATGGGTAAAGTATGGGTGAGACATGGGTATAGTATGGGTGAGACATGGGTATAGTATGGGTGAGACATGGGTGTAGTATGGGTGAGACATGGGTATAGTATGGGTGAGACATGGGTGGAGTATGGGTGAGACATGGGTATAGTATGGGTGAGACATGGGTAAAGTATGGGTGAGACATGGGTATAGTATGGGTGAGACATGGGTATAGTATGGGTGAGACATGGGTGTAGTATGGGTGAGACATGGGTATAGTATGGGTGAGACATGGGTAAAGTATGGGTGAGACATGGGTATAGTATGGGTGAGACATGGGTATAGTATGGGTGAGACATGGGTGGAGTATGGGTGAGACATGGGTATAGTATGGGTGAGACATGGGTATAGTATGGGTGAGACATGGGTGTAGTATGGGTGAGACATGGGTATAGTATGGGTGAGACATGGGTGGAGTATGGGTGAGACATGGGTGTAGTATGGGTGAGACATGGGTATAGTATGGGTGAGACATGGGTATAGTATGGGTGAGACATGGGTGGAGTATGGGTGAGACATGGGTGGAGTATGGGTGAGACATGGGTGTAGTATGGGTGAGACATGGGTATAGTATGGGTGAGACATGGGTATAGTATGGGTGAGACATGGGTATAGTATGGGTGAGACATGGGTATAGTATGGGTGAGACATGGGTGTAGTATGGGTGAGACATGGGTATAGTATGGGTGAGACATGGGTGGAGTATGGGTGAGACATGGGTGGAGTATGGGTGAGACATGGGTATAGTATGGGTGAGACATGGGTGGAGTGTGGGTGAGACATGGGTATAGTATGGGTGAGACATGGGTGGAGTATGGGTGAGACATGGGTATAGTATGGGTGAGACATGGGTGGAGTATGGGTGAGACATGGGTATAGTATGGGTGAGACATGGGTATAGTATGGGTGAGACATGGGTATAGTATGGGTGAGACATGGGTATAGTATGGGTGAGACATGTGTATAGTATGGGTGAGACATGGGTATAGTATGGGTGAGACATGGGTATAGTATGGGTGAGACATGGGTATAGTATGGGTGAGACATGGGTATAGTATGGGTGAGACATGGGTATAGTATGGGTGAGACATGGGTATAGTATGGGTGAGACATGGGTATAGTATGGGTGAGACATGGGTATAGTATGGGTGAGACATGGGTGGAGTATGGGTGAGACATGGGTGGAGTATGGGTGAGACATGGGTATAGTATGGGTGAGACATGGGTATAGTATGGGTGAGACATGGGTATAGTATGGGTGAGACATGGGTGGAGTATGGGTGAGACATGGGTATAGTATGGGTGAGACATGGGTGGAGTATGGGTGAGACATGGGTATATTATGGGTGAGACATGGGTATAGTATGGGTGAGACATGGGTGGAGTATGGGTGAGACATGGGTGGAGTATGGGTGAGACATGGGTGTAGTATGGGTGAGACATGGGTGGAGTATGGGTGAGACATGGGTATAGTATGGGTGAGACATGGGTATAGTATGGGTGAGACATGGGTGGAGTATGGGTGAGACATGGGTGGAGTATGGGTGAGACATGGGTATAGTATGGGTGAGACATGGGTATAGTATGGGTGAGACATGGGTATAGTATGGGTGAGACATGGGTGGAGTATGGGTGAGACATGGGTATAGTATGGGTGAGACATGGGTGGAGTATGGGTGAGACATGGGTATAGTATGGGTGAGACATGGGTATAGTATGGGTGAGACATGGGTGGAGTATGGGTGAGACATGGGTGGAGTATGGGTGAGACATGGGTGTAGTATGGGTGAGACATGGGTGGAGTATGGGTGAGACATGGGTATAGTATGGGTGAGACATGGGTATAGTATGGGTGAGACATGGGTGGAGTATGGGTGAGACATGGGTGGAGTATGGGTGAGACATGGGTAAAGGGTGAGTAGGGTACAACTTCAGCCAACTGGCTTTATCTTAAACGATCACAATCAACTAACGGGTGAGAATTAGTTAAGTCTACCCTTCACTTACGTACTAACGGGTGAGAATTAGTTAAGTCTACCCTTCACTTACGTACTAACGGGTGAGAATTAGTTAAGTCTACCCTTCACTTACGTACTAACGGGTGAGAATTAGTTAAGTCTACCCTTCACTTACGTACTAACGGGTGAGAATTAGTTAAGTCTACCCTTCACTTACGTACTAACGGGTGAGAATTAGTTAAGTCTACCCTTCACTTACGTACACTTTGCTTATTATAAAACATTTTTTTAAGTGGACGATATAATTGTTTTCTCATGTACCTGTATTACTGTTACTGACATACATACCACTGTAAAACGTTGATTTTAGAACGTTTTTCCATCTATATACAATGTCGTTTTCATCTTCCCATTTTCTATGAGGCGAGAGACAGGTCAAAAATGAACCCCTATTATGAAAGATCATCCCAATCCCTTGAATCAAACCTGATTACTTCCCAATCCCTAGGCTCTATACTCACCAAATTATGGCTGCAGGGGATGGGGTGAGTCTTAGCTCCTGGCCCCCCCCCAACCCGTACACTGGAAGACATTGACTTTTTTGGGGGGTATCTTAGGTAATTTACACTATGTATGATAATTGTACGTACTACTTATGTGTACCTCTGCCTAAATTAACTAATTTATTTACTGAAAGCCTTTATTCTCTGTTGTTCCATTAGCATTACCTGCTCCCCTGAATGTTAATTAACAGCTAACTACAAACAATCAGATCTAAATAGCGTATATTATTGCGGGGGTTGGTAGCCACTGCAACGGTACTGTTGTTCATGTATACTAACACTCCAACACATAATACTGTTCATACCAGTATATGAACACTCCAACACAGCACTGTTCATACCAGTACATGAACATTCCAACACATCAAAGACAGACGAACATGTTATAACCCCGTCTCTCTGTTCCGCAGAGATGTACATAACACATCTTCGGTAGAGAGAGAGAGAGAGAGAACCGTTCTCGAGTATACCCAATAAATCCTTCAACTACAGTGATTTGAAAAATAAATACTGAAACAGCTCGAGCGAGACGTCAGGCTGAATCAACGTGAAACTTAAAGGAGCTCTCATTGGAGACGTTTCGCTCTATGTAGAGCTATGTCTCACACAAGCTCTACGCTGGGCGAAATGCTGTCACCGCAAAGGCTTATTTTATGTAATTTAGTTCACTCCGTGGGCGCCTGTCTCTCTCTTTTATCATGTACGACTCCTGTATCGTATGACTTGTAACCTGTATCGTACGACTCCTGTGTGGTAAACTGTATCGTACGACTCCTCTGTCGTAAACTGTGTTGTACAACTCCTGTATCGTAAGATTCCTGTGTAGTAAACTGTATCGTACGATTCCTCTGTTGCAAACTGTGTGGTACGACTCCTGTATCGTAAACTGTGTCGTACGACTCCAGTACCGTACTACTCCTGTATCGTAAACTGCATGGTGCGACTCCTGTATCGTAAACTGAATCGTATGACTCTGTATCGTAAACCGAATCATAAGACTCCTGTATCGTACGACTTGTGTATGGTAAACCCAGTGATGATGTGGCCACATTCACAGGAAGTGAGCACCACAGGTGTTATATTCACAGTGATAAAGAATACTTCACTCAACCAGTGGCTCGCTGCCCAGAATTAATTCCCTCTCACAGAGGAATATTATGCTCTGTGATATGAGATGATGCATCGTGAAGACTCGAACCACCGGCTCCACACACACACCCACACACATATACACCCACACCCACCCACATACACACACACACACCCACTCACACACACACACCCACACCCACTCACACAGCTAGAGGACCAGGCACACATAACAGGAAAGGCACTGCAATGGATCAGAGAATATCTGACAGGGAGGAAACAACGAGTCATGGTACGCGACGAGGTGTCAGAGTGGGCGCCTGTGACAAGCGGGGTTCCACAGGGGTCAGTCCTAGGACCTGTGCTGTTCTTGGTATACGTGAACGACATAACGGAAGGGATAGACTCAGAAGTGTCCTTGTTTGCAGACGATGTGAAGTTAATGAGAAGAATCGAATCGGACGAGGATCAGGCAGGACTACAAAGAGATCTGGACAGGCTACAAGCCTGGTCCAGCAACTGGCTCCTTGAATTTAACCCTGCCAAATGCAAAGTCATGAAGATTGGGGAAGGGCAAAGAAGACCGCAGACACAATATAGTTTAGATGGCCAAAGACTGCAAACCTCACTAAAGGAAAAAGATCTGGGGGTGAGTATAACACCGAGCATATCTCCTGAGGCGCACATCAATCAGATAACTGCTGCAGCATACGGGCGCCTGGCAAACCTACGGATAGCGTTCCGATACCTCAGTAAGGATTCGTTTAAGACTCTGTACACCATCTACGTCAGGCCCATACTGGAGTATGCAGCACCAGTTTGGAATCCACACATAGTCAAGCACGTCAAGAAATTAGAGAAAGTGCAAAGGTTTGCAACAAGACTAGTCCCAGAGCTACGGGGATTGTCCTATGAAGAAAGGTTGAGGGAAATCGGCCTGACGACACTGGAGGCCAGGAGGGTCAGGGGAGACATGATAACGACATATAAAATACTGCGCGGAATAGACGAGGTGGACAAAGACGGGATGTTCCAGAGATGGGACACAGACACAAGAGGTCACAATTGGAAGTTGAAGACTCAGATGAATCAAAGGGATGTTAGGAAGTATTTCTTCAGTCATAGAGTAGTCAGGCCATGGAATAGCCTAGAAAGTGATGTGGTGGAGGCAGGAACCATACATAGTTTTAAGGCGAGGTATGATAGAGCTCATGGGGCAGGGAGAGAGAGGACCTAGTAGCAATCAGCGAAGAGGCGGGGCCAGGAGCTGTGACTCGACCCCTGCAACCACAAATAGGTGAGTACAAATAGGTGAGTACACACACACACACACACACACAAGTGACTCAACATGGACTGACTATGAGGTCATATCTGGGGGAAAGGGATGAGGAATTTTTGCAATATTCCCATCACTGTGGAAGGGAGAAAGACTATGAATATGCATACACACGAGCATTTATGTATACTGCTGTAGGGGGGGGGGAGTGTCCTGTGCACTAGTGCTGCGTACGATGTGTACTCTGTGGGGTGTACAATACTGTCCGTGTGTATGTCTTTTCTAGTGTGTGTGTGTTTTGCCTGCAATATTTTCCAGTGCCACTTGTCTGAGTGCCACTTGCCTGAGTGCCACTTGACTGAATGCCACTTGTCTGAGTGACACTTGTCTGAGTGCCACTTGTCGGAATGTTACTTGTCTGAATGTCACTTTTCTGAATGTCACTTTTCTGAATGTCACTTTTCTGAATGTCACTTGTCTGAATGTCACTTATCTGAGTGCCACTTATCTTATTCCCCCCCTACAAAAAAAAAAAAAAAATAATCTGCCAAAATTTTAATAAACATCCATTTTCGTGATTCTCTTTTACGTTTGTAAACATAACGTTGAACGTTCGGAAGCACTGTGAACAATCAGCGAACACAAGTGACGATTTCCGAACACCGATTGTATCGTTGTCCCGCACTCACTTACCTCTGATCACACCTTTTTTGGGGGGACAGAAAAAAGTTTGTGCAATAACAAGGGATTTTTAATGGCTTGTATGAGTAAATCTATTGTATATATTGATCTATTTTTCATGTTAGCAATAGTCATAACATGGTGTGGTTATATAGCAGCCATACCTTGTAACAAACATCACATGGTGTGGTTATATAGCAGCCATACCTTGTAACAAACATCACAGGGTGTGGTTATACAAGAACCATACCATGCAAGGGACATACATGGTGTGGTTATTCAACAGCCACATCTTGCCAGACATCACATGCTGTGGTTACTCAATAACCATACCATGCAACAGACATAGTGTGGCTACAAAATATATAATGCTGAGGTAGGTACTGAGATAGATTTCAGTAATTTTTCAGCTTTACAGGCCTCTGAGATAGATAGATATATAGATAGATAGATAGATAGAGAGAGAGAGAGAGAGAGAGAGAGAGAGAGAGAGAGAGAGAGAGAGAGAGAGAGAGAGAGAGACAGACAGACAGACAGAGACAGAGCACTCACCTATATATGAAGCCACATATGAGTACACACACACACACACACACACACACACACACACACACACACACACACACACACACACAAAGCTATCGACCACTACAGACTAATCGTGTGAGATTAAAAATGTCCCGAGGTTACGGTAAATGGCCCGATTAATTACCAGCATATTTAACGAGTAATCAACTGGTTCGCTTAAGAATGATACCTTCATCAAATTACTGTCTAATGGGCCACTGTTGGTCCATATCAGTGTACAGAATCAGCACTCAGAACCTTGCGCGATGTTTCGGTCAATTATATACCAACATAACTCTGCTGTTGTAACTACAAACACTGAAGACTGGACACCACCAACATAACACTCCCAATTAGCTACAATTAAACAATAACACACAGGCTGTCACACTCGCAAATAGATAACCAGAAACAGGCCATTACGAACCTGTAATGACAAATAGATAATTACATTACCAGTCTTGAATAGTCAAGCAAGAATTACTATCATCATTTAGTACACAACGATTACATTTCCCTCATCTCATTGACTAGACTCATTAGTACTAATGACCACCTTCCTGACACTCTCATATATATAACTGGTTTAAAAATAAATTAATCTCACGCGCGCCCAGATCTCACTTGAATAGCGTTAGGGTTTTAATATTAATAAAACGTTTTATTTTCGTTTTAACGCGGTAGGTTGGCACAGCAGCTCTCAACACTTGACTATGACGCTCTTACGCTCTTTAAGTTATTAAAAGTAAGAGTTCTAAGATGCTGCGTTCATTCAAATGACGCTCACTTGACGGCTTGTAAGTTGGTGCTAAGACGGGAGGCGGAAGACGGGAAGTGTGAAGACAGGAAGTGTAAGGACAGGAAGTGTAAAGACAGGAAGTATAAAAACAGGAAGTGTAAAGACGGGAAGTGTAAAAACAGGAAGTGTAAAGACGGGAAGTGTAAAGACAGGAAATGTAAAGACAGGAAGTGTAAAGACGGGAAGTGTAAAGACGGGAAGTGTAAAGACAGGAAGTGTAAAGACAGGAAGTGTAAAGACGGGAAGTGTAAAGACAGGAAGTATAAAAACAGGAAGTGTAAAGACAGGAAATGTAAAGACAGGAAGTGTAAAGACGGGAAGTGTAAAGACAGGAAGTGTAAAGACAGGAAGTGTAAAGACAGGAAGTATAAAAACAGGAAGTGTAAAGACGGGAAGTGTAAAGACAGGAAGTATAAAAACAGGAAGTGTAAAGACGGGAAGTGTAAAGACAGGAAGTGTAAAGACGGGAAGTGTAAAGACAGGAAGTGTAAAGACAGGAAGTGTAAAGACAGGAAGTGTAAAGACGGGAAGTGTAAAGACAGGAAGTATAAAAACAGGAAGTGTAAAGACGGGAAGTGTAAAGACAGGAAGTATAAAGACGGGAAGTATAAAGACGGGAAGTGTAAAGACAGGAAGTATAAAGACGGGAAGTATAAAGACGGGAAGTATAAAGACAGGAAGTGTAAAGACAGGAAGTATAAAGACGGGAAGTATAAAGACGGGAAGTATAAAGACGGGAAGTGGTGCCAGGTGAAGGGACAGAAAACACCTTGGACAAGCTTTTCAAGTGAGAAGTGTGGGATCTGAGAGGGACATGACCTATCAGTGGCTACATTCTCACTACTACTACTACTACTACTACTACTACTACTACTACTACTACTACTACTTCTACTACTACTCTTCACCTCTCCTTCCGACAGTATTTAAGTCTCCGCACCGTCGCTTGATCTTCAGATAGTTCCTGACTATGGAACTGAACTTCTCCAGGCTCAGGGACTGACAACCTCAAATTCTACGACTACAAGGGTGATGGACTGATTACATCGTCTTCACATCTCTACTGTTCCTGCCTACTTTCTGTATTCGACTGAAGAAGCCTACTGTGTAGGCGAAACGTTTCGGAATAAAGTTGTCTAACTGTTGCATATGTGTCTTACCTAACAACAGGTGAAGGGACTGTAGAAAGAAGCATTCTTATTTCCTCTTTTAAAGGATCTAATTTCTCTGGTCCTCCTCCAAAGCAGTTAAGTGTCTGCCTTCAAAGTAGTTAAGACACACGAACCATATAACACACAGAAGTCAATCCTGGTGACATGTGTCCTCAAAACATGCTTTGAAGTGTGTCTATGTGTCCTTAGATGAGTGAGACACGTGTGCAACTCTTGTGTATCCCAATTATCAAAACATTTCGCCTGCTTTGCAGGCTTCTTCAGAGTCTGTTGCACATCTGTCCTAGTCATCAACTTGTCGGTCTTGCATAAAACAAACATGTGTCTTCATCAACCGGTATCTAAAACATGTGTCAGCACACCTGTTCTGAAGACTATACAGAGAGAACTTTAACTCATACAGACTCAGAGAGCCTACAGTCTCAAGGATCTCTCTCGATGTTCTCTCTGAAATGGAAGAGAGAGATATCTCATTATCTCTAATTATACAACGCTCCTGGTGTTTAAGCTGCGTACGAAAATATAATATCTCGCCGGACTGAGATGTGCACGAGGAAGAACAGGATAAACCCCTGGGTATAGGATAAGAGAACATCTGTATCATTATGTGTGTGGTCCAGCATGTGTTGGATCAGCCAGGATAGTTGGAATTATCCGGTCTGGATTTTGATCCCTGGCAGGTAAAAAAAAAAAATAGGTCGTGCTAAGTGACCCTATCAACATCACACCTGGTGGATAGACGAGCCTATCTAGTGGTTCGTCTGTTAGCTAAAAAAGTCTATCTGGTAGCTAAACAAGCCTATCTGATCCCTAAAGAAGTCTATCCGGTAACTAAACCAGCCTATCTGGTAGCTAAACCAGCCTATCTGGTAGCTAAACCAGCCTATCTGGTAACTAAACCAGCCTATCTGGTAGCTAAACCAGCCTATCTGGTAGCTAGACCAGCCTATCTGGTAACTAAACCAGCCTATCTGGTAGCTAAACCAGCCTATCAGGTAACTAAACAAACCTACTGGTAACTAAACAAACCTACTGGTAACTAAACAAACCTACTGGTAACTAAACAAACCTACTGGTAACTAAACAAACCTACTGGTAACTAAACAAACCTACTGGTAACTAAACAAACCTACTGGTAACTAAACAAACCTACTGGTAACTAAACAAACCTACTGGTAACTAAACAAACCTACTGGTAACTAAACAAACCTACTGGTAACTAAACAAACCTACTGGTAACTAAACAAACCTACCGAACATCACACACGCAGACCACTCAGTACCACAAAACTTAAAACAACCCACAAATGATAACAAAACACAACCGTCATTTTAACGATGTTGCGGTGTATTTAACTAATGACATTACCCTGTCAAATTAACATTGCAATTACCTTACAAGCGAGATCCAAACATCAGGTAATTAATACCGGGTTATTAACGGAACATAATTTACGTGTGATAAACTCTCATCTCGCCTAAAACGCTGCTAGTAAGTGTCATTTCTGAAACTGCTGTTCAATATTGTTTTTAAAATGAATATGACCTATTACGCTTTTAACCACGTTATATTAACTTGTTGATGTAATCTATTAAACACGTTAAGTAAAAAAATAACTATATATATATATATATATATATATATATATATATATATATATATATATATATATATATATATATATATATATATATATATATATAGAGAGAGAGAGAGAGAGAGAGAGAGAAACTTTATAAGAGAGTTTACTGTATATTATATAAAGGAGCTTTATAGGAGAGTTTATTGTATAATATTATATAAAAAGAGCTTTATAGGAGAGTTTACTGTATAACAGTACAGAGAGGAATTTGTATAAGAGTTTACTATTTAACAGTATATGGAGGAGCTTTATACGAGAGTTTACTGTATAAGACTATAGAGAGGAACTTTATAAGAGACTTTACTATATAATGGTATAGAGAAGAGCTTAGTGTTATTATATACGAATATTACTATGATAGTGTTATACACGAGTATTACTATGACAGTGTAGCTCTACCTTATACACGAGTATTACTATGACAGTGTTATACACGAGTATTACTATGACAGTGTAGCTCTGCCTTATACACGAGTATTACTATGACAGTGTTATACACGAGTATTACTATGACAGTGTAGCTCTGCCTTATACACGAGTATTACTATGACAGTGTTATACACGAGTATTATTGACAAAATAAACTAGATGTATGGTTTTCACTTCCTGATCCCAGAAAAGTATCCCCGTGTTGTATACCCCCCACCCTATCCCAACGGAAGCGACTGGAATAGTGCAGAGTGCGGCATAAGTTCGTAACGCAGTTCAGTACCAGCACTGAAGATTCGATGGGAATCAGAAGAGACAATCACAAGTCATCACATGGAAATTAATATCACAATGCATACAATAACAATGACAACTTACATTATAAAACAAGCCAAATCTAGTTCAAAGATTCCACTGAGAAACACTAACTCGGAAGATAACCTGAAGGGGCATTCCCACGACTCAAGAAATCCTAATAACACACTTGCAAGCAAATCACGGAACGGTTAGGGTTGAAACCCATGGCAGGTGAGTCCTTAATTTCACAGGCCAGTGCGCTAACCACTGGGCCAGCTGCTTCTAATAAGATTCACCCTAGTGTATTTCTATGTAAATAGATGGTTTACAAAAACGACACTTGTTCAACATTTGGGAATCTTCATTCTGGAAACGTTTCGCCACACAATGGCTTCTTCAGTCCAATACAGAAAAAGTTGGAAGATGGTGAGGAGTTCGAGGTAATCAGTCCCTCAGTCTGGAGTCGATGTGTACAGTCCATCAATTTGACAAAAGTGCAGCATACTCGTGGAGATGTAGCTAATATGAGCACCATATTTCTGTACACTATAGGGAAGTTAACATGGGCCACTACTGTGACCACAGGTCTGTGAGTTTTAAGACTCGCCTGCCGTGGGTTCAAGTCTCACTCGTTCTGTGATTTATGGGCATTCTCGTCTTATCTCAGAGACCTATATCCTGAAGTAGGAAAGTATATCCTCACCCAATTTAAAAAATCCATAAAATCGCGACTTTTCTTAACATCACGGAACACACACTGAAGCTGTGTGTGGCTCCTTAACATCACGGAACACACATTGAAGCTGTGTGTGCCTCCTTAACATCACGGAACACACACTGAAGCTGTGTGTGGCTCCTTAACATCACGGAACACACACTGAAGCTGTGTGTGGCTCCTTAACATCACGGAACACACACTGAAGCTGTGTGTGGCTCCTTAACATCACGGAACACACACTGAAGCTGTGTGTGGCTCCTTAACATCACAGAACACACACTGAAGCTGTGTGACTTAACATCACAGAACACACACTGAAGCTGTGTGTGACTTAACACCACGGAACACACACTGAAGCTGTGTGTGACTTTGTGATGTAGTTCAGCTGGGCTTGTGAGGTCCCTGGGGAGACCTAATTGAACCAATTACATGGTCACCTTGCCTTGGCAAATGTCTGTCAGAGACACGCCTTTTCAGCTTATGTATCAGCTCCTTTGTTCGTCACTGGCGTCAGATCTCGGCGTCAGGTCGTACACGTGGTGCACACCTCATTGTGGAGGGTGTTTGGACCACCACATAAACCCAAGAAACAGCTGAGCAGAGGAGATTCGTGCGGAGCTCTGGCCTGGGTGCAGAGCTCTGAGCACAGAGACTTCGAGCAGAGCTGCGGCTGGGGTGCAGGGCTCGGGAGAAGGCTGCTGAAGTCTCTGGAGGAGACTGTTGGAGACATTGGGCAGAGTACTGGCTTGGAGCAGTGCTCGTGCTGTATAGGTCTTGGGACCTGTGGCTTAGTTCCTGTAGTGAACTTAACACCACGGAACACACACTGAAGGGGAGAGATTATCGTTTCCCCTGAAGTCACGAAAACGTGGATGTATATTATAACATTATGTAACATATTACATAAGAAATATTGCATATGTAGTGTTTACACACACACAAACACACACACACACACACACACACAGCTATCCTGAATTACGTCTCCCATTAAAAAAACACCACACTGCTCTCCCCTCTCACCCCCTCCCATGTTAAGAGCATTACCCGTTGCCATGGTGGCCGTCCATGTTATGGTAATCTACTTGTTGCTATGGTTACCATGGATGGTATCACTGATGTAGATACCATGGATGATCATGTTGCTATGTTTACCATGGACAATTCATCCGTTGCAATGTATTCTTTGAGTCACTGTACTGCAGTACTCTCCCCGTTTATCCCAATCTCTTGTGTCACAAGCCTTCTTCTTACACTCCTAGAACACGCAGGTATAAGGTCACAAGTGCAACTAATGCGACATTTAACTGAGGCAACAACGTTTCGCTCTCCAGGAGCTTTGTCAAGCGAAAAGTTGTCACAGTAAAATGTTCCATTAGTTACACCTATGTACTGTTACCAAACATAAACACAAGCCAGCAGTCCAGCCAGTCTTTTTGTGTTGTCTTGTCAAATTGTAGTAGGTTCGCCGGTCTTGTCCCGGCCCGGGTCTTTTCCAGATGGTTCCAGAGAGTTCAGGCAGGTTTGTGAGAGAGGAGGATGTACCATCTCTTCAAGCCCTGATGGTATAGGTGAGTACAAATAGGAAGCGCGCCTGTCTGGAGCTCAGTAGATTGAGGATCGAGCCTCCACCACGTCTTGCGCTGAATGATCCATATGGGTTTAGCGCTGAACATGAATTACATGTTATGAATATGATAATGATATAACCGAGAAGTTTATAAGATACATGTGCAATATTTAGGTATCTTTATACCGAAACTTTTCGCCTACACAGCAGGCTTCTTAAGTTGAGTACAGAGTGGGCAGTTGAATTAGTAGAGATATAAAGACGATATAATCAGTTCATCACCCTTAAGACGTAGTTATGAGGTGGTCAGTCCCTCAACCTGGAGAAGAGCATTGTTCCAATGTCTGGAACAAAACTTAAGGACTGACCACCTAATAATATCTTCCAGGGTGACGGACTGATTACATCGTTTTCACATCTCCACTGTTTCTGCTGCCTCCGTATTCGACCGGAGCAACCTACAGTGTAGGCGAAACGTTTCGGAATACAGACACCTAACAGTAATGAATGTGTCTTACTAACCCCTGATATTCTCAATTATAAAGACAAGCTTGTTAAAACACCCACATAGCCAGCCATAACCTCAACTTTAACCTATGCTGTCAAAGGGAAATCTACCCAGCACAGTTTCTAGTTTATTTCAGCGTTGATGTGGGTCAAGTAAGGCTGGAGCAACCAGCCTTTGAGTGTCGACAACCTGTGGGAATCCTCTCAGCACTGGGGAAAAGCGCTCTTGGATTGTTAGCGACCACTGTAAATCTCTCAGAGGTTGACACACCCGCCGTTTGAGCAAGTGTAAGTCTTGTGCAGTTGATATTAATGCTATATCGCCATGCTGAAGCATTTCGTTATAACACTCTGAACGTGTTTGCTAGCATTTCCTCCTCTTTTCTGCAACATTGCAAGCTCCTGATGATGTGCTGATTGTAACATGAAACACCTAGAGCTATCCTTCAACTTCCCCCGTGTTCGTTTCGCATCTTGCACAGCTTCTTCGGTGAAAAAATAGTGAACATCCGAACACTTTCGTTATTTCTCACATTATGAATGGCCCTGTAAAAATAATAGCATAGTATTAGGCCTATGGTTGAGAGAAATATAACTGAATCAAACTTCTTAAAAAAAACAGTACTGATTTTAAAATGAAAAATAATTTAACGTTATACAAATTAGATTAATATATAATTAATAAAATTTGGGAAGAATTTAAGCTATGAGTGACAGGTCCTTGACACTTCGCGTTGGCATCATACTGGGACGGGCATCCTGTCATATGTGAGGCGATATCTCAGCCTTATAAGCTTTCTGCTGTTCTATTTTACGGTTCCTTGATAATGTGAGAAATCACGAAAGCGCTTGGAAGTTCACAATTTTTTTACAGTGGTTATGTTCCATATTATGATATCACCTGTTTACTATGATCTTATTGCATATATATATATATATATATATATATATATATATATATATATATATATATATATATATATATATATATATATATATATATATATATATATATATATATATATATGTATGTATAATAAAAATAATAATAATAATATATTCTTTGCTCCCCTATTGTGATAGTCTCTCTTATCTCTCCCTCCCTCCCTTAATGTTTGTCTCTCTTATCTCTGCCACCCTCCCTAAGTGCGTTTTCCACCATTAACCCTGTCTCACAGGGCAACCATCCATATCAACAATAGCACACTCCCTCACAACAACAACGACACACTCCCTCACAACAACAACAACACACTCCCTCACAACAACGAGACAGACACACTCCCTCACAACAACAACGACACACTCCCTCACAACAACAACGACACACTCCCTCACAACAACGAGACAGACACACTCCCTCACAACAACAACGACACACTCCCTCACAACAACAACGACACACTCCCTCACAACAACGAGACAGACCCCCTCCCTCACAACAACAACGACACAGACACACTTCATCACAACAACAACGACACACTCCCTCACAACAACAACGACACAGACACACTCCCTCACAACAACAACGACACAGACACACTCCCTCACAACAACAACGACACACTCCATCATAACAATAGCAACAAATACACTCGATCACATCAGCAACAGACAGACACACCATCACAACAGACACACACACCATCACAACAGACACACACACCATCACAACAGACACACACACCATCACAACAGACACACACACCATCACAACAGACACACACACCATCACAACAGACACACACACCATCACAACAGACAGACACACCATCACAACAGACACACACACCATCACAACAGACACACACACCATCACAACAGACACACATACCATCACAACAGACACACACACCATCACAACAGACAGACACACCATCACAACAGACACACACACCATCACAACAGACAGACACACCATCACAACAGACACACACACCATCACAACAGACACACACACCATCACAACAGACACACACACCATCACAACAGACACACACACCATCACAACAGACACACACACCATCACAACAGACACACACACCATCACAACAGACACACACACCATCACAACAGACACACACACCATCACAACAGACAGACACACCATCACAACAGACAGACACACCATCACAACAGACACACACACCATCACAACAGACACACACACCATCACAACAGACAGACACACCATCACAACAGACAGACACACCATCACAACAGACAGACACACCATCACAACAGACACACACACCATCACAACAGACAGACACACCATCACAACAGACAGACACACCATCACAACAGACAGACACACCATCACAACAGACACACACCATCACAACAGACACAGACAACGGCAGGTTTCAACAGTGTCTATCGAAAAATAAATTCCTGTTCAAACTATCGCAGCAAAGAATATACAATTTTTTGTTCACTTTTGGAAAAGTCACGAACCATCACTCTGACGTTTACAACATTTACCAAGTAAAAAAATAATTTAGAAATATAATTTTATATCAATAAATATATATACGAATTTTCACCTTGTGCCTGCGGAGAACAAGGAGCTAACAGCACACACGTTACCTTCAACCTTATGTCCCTGGGACGAGGGGCTATTATCGCCTGGTTGTCCTGAGAGAGCAGCGGAAATGTCACTCTTACCTGGAAATGATACGAAAATGCATATTAAACACTTGGAGTGATGAGTGGAGGTGAGGGGTGATGAGTGGAGGTGAGGGGTGATGAGTGGAGGTGAGGGGTGATGAGTGGAGGTGAGGGGTGATGACTGGAGGTGAGGGGTGATGAGTGGAGGTGAGGGGTGATGAGTGGAGGTGAGGGGTGATGAGTGGAGGTGAGGGGTGATGAGTGGAGGTGAGGGGTGATGAGGGGGTGAGGGGTGATGAGTGGAGGTGAGGGGTGATGAGGGGGTGAGGTGATGAGTGGAGGTGAGGGGTGATGAGGGGGTGAGGTGATGAGTGGAGGTGAGGGGTGATGAGTGGAGGTGAGGGGTGATGAGTGGAGGTGAAGATCTTAAACACACACACCTACATCAACACACACACACACCTACATCAACACACACACCTAAATCAACACACCAGCTACATCAACGCACACACCTACATCAACACACCACCTGCATCAACACAAACACACCTACATCAACACACCACCTACATCAACACACACCTACATCAACACACACTTAAATCAACACACCACCTACATCAACACACCACCTACATCAACACACACACACCTACATCAACACACACACCTAAATCAACACACCATCTACATCAACACACCATCTACATCAACACACCACTTACATCAACACACCACCTACATCAACACACCACCTACATCAACACACCATCTACATCAACACACCATCTACATCAACACACCACCTACATCAACACAACATCCACATCAACACACCACCTACATCACACCATCTACATCATCACACCACCTACATCAACACACCATCTACATCAACACACCACCTACATCAACACACCACCTACATCAACACACCACCTATATCAACACACCATCTACATCAACACACCATCTACATCAACATACCACCTACATCAACACACCATCTACATCAACACACCACCTACATCAACACACCACCTACATCAACACACCGTCTACATCAACACACCACCTACATCAACACACCATCTACATCAACACACCACCTACATCAACACACCATCTACATCAACACCCCATCTACATCAACACACCATCTACATCAACACACCATCTACATCAACACACCATCTACATCAACACACCACCTACATCAACACACCATCTACATCAACACACCATCTACATCAACACACCATCTACATCAACACACCACCTACATCAACACACCATCTACATCAACACACCACCTACATCAACACACCATCTACATCAACACACCACCTACATCAACACACCATCTACACCAACACACCATCCACATCAACACACCACCTACATCAACACACCCTCTACATCAACACACCATCTACATCAACACACCACCTACACCAACACACCACCTACATCAACACACCATCTACATCAACACACCACCTACATCAACCCACCATCTACATCAACACACCACATACATCAACACACCACCTACATCAACACACCACAACACACCACCTACATCAACACACCATCTACATCAACACACCACCTACATCAACACAAGACCTACATCAACACACCATCTACATCAACACACCATCTACATCAACACACCATCTACATCAACACACCACAACACACCATCTACATCAACACACCACAACACACCATCTACATCAACACACCACCTACATCAACACACCACCTACATCAACACACCATCTACATCAACACACCACCTACATCAACACACCATCTACATCAACACACCGCAACACACCATCTACATCAACACACCACCTACATCAACACATCACAACACACCATCTACATCAACACACCACAACACACCATCTACATCAACACACCACAACACACCATCTACATCAACATACCATCTACATCAACACACCATCTACATCAACACACCACAACACACTATCTCCATCAACACACCACAACACACCATCTACATCAACACACCACAACACACCATCTACATCAACATACCATCTACATCAACATACCATCTACATCAACATACCATCTACATCAACACACCATCTACATCAACACACCACAACACACTATCTACATCAACACACCATCTACATCAACACACCATCTACATCAACATACCATCTACATCAACACACCATCTACATCAACACACCACAACACACTATGTACATCAACACACCACAACACACTATCTACATCAACACACCACAACACACCATCTACATCAACACACCACAACACACCATCTACATCAACATACCATCTAAATCAACATACCATCTGCATCAACACACCATCTACATCAACACACCACAACACACCATTTACATCAACACACCACAACACACCATCTACATCAACACACCACAACACACCATCTACATCAACACACCACCTACATCAACACACCACAACACACCATCTACATCAACACACCACCTACATCAACACACCACAACACACCCTCTACGTCAACACACCACAACACACCATCTACCTCAACACACCACCTACATCAACACACCACAACACACCATCTACATCAACACACCACCTACATCAACACACCACAACACACCATCTACATCAACACACCATCTACATCAACACACCACAACACACCATCTACATCAACACACCACAACACACCATCTACATCAACACACCATCTACATCAACACACCACAACACACCATCTACATCAACACACCACCTACATCAACACATCACAACACACCATCTACATCAACACACCACAACACACCATCTACATCAACACACCACAACACACCACCTACATCAACACATCACAACACACCATCTACATCAACACAACACAACACACCATCTACATCAACACACCACAACACACCATCTACATCAACACACCACAACACACCATCTACATCAACACACCACAACACACCATCTACATCAACACACCACAACACACCATCTACATCAACACACCACAACACACCATCTACATCAACACACCACCTACATCAACACATCACAACACACCATCTACATCAACACAACACAACACACCATCTACATCAACACACCACAACACACCATCTACGTCAACACACCACAACACACCATCTACATCAACACACCATCTACATCAACACACCACAACACACCATCTACATCAACACACCATCTACATCAACACACCACCTACATCAACACACCACAACACACCATCTACATCAACACACCACCTACATCAACACACCACAACACACCATCTACATCAACACACCACACCACACCATCTACATCAACACACCACAACACACCATCGACATCAACACACCACAACACACCATCTACATCAACACACCACAACACACCATCTACATCAACACACCACCTACATCAACACACCACAACACACCATCTACATCAACACACCACCTACATCAACACAACACAACACACCATCTACATCAACACACCACAACACACCATCT
The DNA here is from genome assembly GCF_038502225.1 of Cherax quadricarinatus. NCBI lineage: Eukaryota > Metazoa > Arthropoda > Malacostraca > Decapoda > Parastacidae > Cherax > Cherax quadricarinatus. Next base: position 21,888 of record NW_027195732.1, read on the forward strand.
ACATCAACACACCACAACACACCATCTACATCAACACACCACAACACACCATCTACATCAACACACCACAACACACCATCTACATCAACACACCACCTACATCAACACACCACAACACACCATCTACATCAACACACCACCTACATCAACACATCACAACACACCATCTACATCAACACACCACAACACACCATCTACATCAACACACCACCTACATCAACACATCACAACACACCATCTACATCAACACACCACCTACATCAACACACCACAACACACCATCTACGTGAACACACCACAACACACCATCTACATCAACACACCACAACACACCACCTACATCAACACACCAAAACACACCATCTACATCAACACACCACAACACACCATCTACATCAACACACCACCTACATCAACACATCACAACACACCATCTACATCAACACACCACAACACACCATCTACATCAACACACCACAACACACCATCTACATCAACACACCACCTACATCAACACACCAAAACACACCATCTACATCAACACACCACAACACACCATCTACATCAACACACCACCTACATCAACACATCACAACACACCATCTACATCAACACACCACAACACACCACCTACATCAACACACCACAACACACCATCTACATCAACACACCACAACACACCATCTACATCAACACACCACCTACATCAACACATCACAACACACCATCTACATCAACACACCACAACACACCATCTACGTGAACACACCACAACACACCATCTACATCAACACACCACCTACATCAACACATCACAACACACCATCTACATCAACACACCACAACACACCATCTACGTGAACACACCACAACACACCATCTACATCAACACACCACAACACACCACCTACATCAACACACCAAAACACACCATCTACATCAACACACCACCTACATCAACACATCACAACACACCTTCTACATCAACACACCACAACACACCACCTACATCAACACACCACAACACACCACCTACATCAACACACCAAAACACACCATCTACATCAACACACCACAACACACCATCTACGTGAACACACCACAACACACCACCTACATCAACACACCACAACACACCACCTACATCAACACACCAAAACACACCACCTACATCAACACACCACAACACACCACCTACATCAACACACCAAAACACACCATCTACATCAACACATCACAACACACCATCTACATCAACACACCACAACACACCATCTACGTCAACACACCACAACACACCACCTACATCAACACACCACAACACACCATCTACATCAACACACCATAACACACCATCTACATCAACACACCACAACACACCATCTACATCAACACACCACAACACACCATCTACATCAACACATCACAACACACCATCTACATCAACACACCATCTACATCAACACACCATCTACATCAACACACCACAACACACCATCTACATCAACACACCACAACACACCACCTACATCAACACACCACAACACACCATCTACATCAACACACCACAACACACCATCTACGTCAACACACCATAACACACCATCTACATCAACACACCACAACACACCATCTACATCAACACACCACAACACACCATCTACATCAACACATCACAACACACCATCTACATCAACACACCATCTACATCAACACACCACAACACACCATCTACATCAACACACCACAACACACCATCTACATCAACACACCACAAGACACCATCTACATCAACACACCACAACACACCATCTACATCAACACACCATAACACACCATCTACATCAACACACCACAACACACCATCTACATCAACACACCACAACACACCATCTACATCAACACACCACAACACACCATCTACATCAACACACCACAACACACCATCTACATCAACACACCACAACACACCACAACACACCACAACACTTCACAACACACCACAACACACCATCTACATCAACACACCACAACACACCATCTACATCAACACACCACAACACACCATCTACATCAACACACCATAACACACCATCTACATCAACACACCACAACACACCATCTACATCAACACACCACAACACACCATCTACATCAACACACCACAACACACCATCTACATCAACACACCACAACACACCATCTACATCAACACACCATAACACACCATCTACATCAACACACCACAACACACCATCTACATCAACACACCACAACACACCATCTACATCAACACACCACAACACACCATCTACATCAACACACCACAACACACCATCTACATCAACACACCACAACACACCATCTACATCAACACACCACAACACACCATCTACATCAACACACCACAACACACCATCTACATCAACACACCACAACACACCATCTACATCAACACACCACAACACACCATCTACATCAACACACCACAACACACCATCTACATCAACACACCACAACACACCACAACACACCACAACACTCCACAACACACCACGGTGTGACACCATCTTAAGTACTCCAGGTTTCTTCAGCTGACTATAAACATAAACTTAAGACATTCTGGCCTGCAGCTCATCAAAGTCACCTGCTGATAATCTAAACGTAATTAACTGGAGCATCCTGTGTTCTAACATTCTTTGATACATTAGTAACACAGTAATACATTTTACTCACCAATAAATCATACACCTGGGGATACACACTCGTACAATTTTGTTAAATCAGGGAGAGGTTTGATAAAATGAAGATATTTTGTCAACAGTGTTGCAGAGTATTTTTTTTTAATCGGGACGACGTTTCGCTCTATGCAGAGCTTTATCTATTTATGGTTTGGTAAAGCTCTACACAGAGTGAAACGGTGTACCGTACAGGAGACTTGAGACGAGAGCTGGAGAAACAGGCAGGATAACAGAAAAGTTACTACAATGTATCAAGGAATAACTAACATGAAGGAAACAAAGGGTGAGTGAAGAAGAGACATCACAATGGACAAATGTGATAAGGAGGGTCCCTCAAGGATCGGTACTGAGACCAGTGTTGTTTCTGGTACATGTGAACGACACGCCGGAAAACACAAGAGTCTGCTACAGTCCCGGCTGCAGGTGGTGTGTAACTAATGAAGATAAATGGATGAGAGGAGAAGGAAAGGGTAGAAATAGTTGCAGGACTGGTCTGACAAGTGGCTACTGGAACTCATCCCAGCGAGTGCAAGGTTATGTAAAAGTCCGGGAAGGACAAAGACGACCAGAAACGGAGTACAGGCTTTGGGTACAAAGAAAAAATGCAAAACGTTACTCAGGGAGAAGTAACTCAGGGTTTTGAACATATCGCCTAAGGTTTGAGTATGCAGCACCAGTCTGGAACCCACATTTAAACACGTCAACAAAGTGGAAAAAAGTTTGCAACGAAAGCAATCTTACTAGAAGTGTTCTGTTCTCTGGTAACATAATAGATCACAATGATCACTTCAGACATGGTAATAATGTACAAAATACTGAGAGGAATTTATAGGGACAAACTGGTCATGAGGCGGAAGGGATGTCAGGAAGTACTTCTTCAGCTTCAGAGTAGATAGAAAGTGGAATAACACGGAGAAAGAAGCAGTAGAGGCAGGATCTACACACAGCGTTAAGGATGGGTATAACAAGGTTCACGAAGTCAAGAGAGAGTGAACCCAGTATCGGTCAGTTTAAGAAGCAGATCCCAGTAACCGTGACTCGACCCCTGCAACCAAGAATACAAACAGGCGAGCACAACAACATCACACACACACAGTCACAGGCAGGAGCTATGACTCGACCCCAGCAACAACAATTAGATGAGTACAAACACACTCACAAGCAGACCCCACACAAAAAATAAATGCCAAGTGTCTTTCAACAAGTGCATTTGATAACAAGTAACCTACACTCCCGCAGCATGTAAATAAACCTGGTCAGAATCACAAGAAATAACTGTTCACTCCTAACCAGAAACATGGACAAATATCTGTTTATTTATTATGTACAAACTAAGCAAGTAAAGTTTGGTTGTTGAGTACATTCCAGTGTAAAGTTGGACTCACTTACCCAGGGAAAAAACAAGTGTATTATATAAACACTTTTTTCACATGAGATTACCGAAACAAATTCTGCAATTTTTTCCCTCTCCGGATTTAAGCAAAACCTGGAAAACACACACACACAGACACACAGACACACACGCACACACACACACACACACACACACACACACACACACACACACACACACACACACACACACACACACACAGACACACACACACACACACACACACAAACACACACACAGTGTTGGTTATAAAAATGTTTTCAACACGCTCATTAAGGGAGTGCAGGCGTCTGTGCCTCTTTCTCTCTCTCCCTCTCTCATATTCTCTTTCCTCTCTGCACTGTTCCCTTCCTTCCAATTACTTGTCCTCCCTTCCTCCCCCATTCTTTCACTTCCTCCTCACCTCTATTCTAGCTCCCTCCCATTTTTCTTCTCCCATCCTTCTCCCTCCTTCTAAACAGCCATCCCACTCCTCCCTGGCCCACTCCCTCCTTCCAAACAGCCATCCCACTCCTCCCTCGCCAACTCCCTCCTTCCAAACAGCCATCCCACTCCTCCCTGGCCCACTCCCTCCTTCCAAACAGCCATCCCACTCCTCCCTGTCCCACTCCCTCCTTCCAAACAGTCATCCCACTCCTCCCTCGCCAACCCCCTCCTTCCAAACAGCCATCCCACTCCTCCCTCGCCAACTACCTCCTTCCAAACAGCCATCCCACTCCTCCCTCGCCAACTCCCTCCTTCCAAACAGCCATCCCACTCCTCCCTGGCCCACTCCCTCCTTCCAAACAGCCATCCCACTCCTCCCTGGCCCACTCCCTCCTTCCAAACAGTCATCCCACTCCTCCCTCGCCAACCCCCTCCTTCCAAACAGCCATCCCACTCCTCCCTCGCCAACTACCTCCTTCCAAACAGCCATCCCACTCCTCCCTCGCCAACTCCCTCCTTCCAAACAGCCATCCCACTCCTCCCTGGCCCACTCCCTCCTTCCAAACAGCCATCCCACTCCTCCCTCGCCAACTCCCTCCTTCCAAACAGCCATCCCACTCCTCCCTCGCCAACTCCCTCCTTCCAAACAGCCATCCCACTCCTCCCTCGCCAACCCCCTCCTTCCAAACAGCCATTCCACTCCTCCCTCGCCAACTCCCTCCTTCCAAACAGCCATCCCACTCCTCCCTCGCCAACTCCCTCCTTCCAAACAGCCATCCCACTCCTCCCTGGCCCACTCCCTCCTTCCAAACAGCCATCCCACTCCTCCCTCGCCAACCCCCTCCTTCCAAACAGCCATTCCACTCCTCCCTCGCCAACTCCCTCCTTCCAAACAGCCATCCCACTCCTCCCTCGCCCACTCCCTCCTTCCAAACAGCCATCCCACTCCTCCCTCGCCAACCCCCTCCTTCCAAACAGCCATCCCACTCCTCCCTCACCAACTCCCTCCTTCCAAACAGCCATCCCACTCCTCCCTCGCCAACTCCCTCCTTCCAAACAACCATCCCACTCCTCCCTGGCCCACTCCCTCCTTCCAAACAGCCATCCCACTCCTCCCTCGCCCACTCCCTCCTTCCAAACAGCCATCCCACTCCTCCCTCGCCAACTCCCTCCTTCCAAACAGCCATCCCACTCCTCCCTCGCCAACTCCCTCCTTCCAAACAGCCATCCCACTCCTCCCTCGCCAACTCCCTCCTTCCAAACAGCCATCCCACTCCTCCCTCGCCAACTCCCTCCTTCCAAACAGCCATCCCACTCCTCCCTCGCCAACTCCATCCTTCCAAACAGCCATCCCACTCCTCCCTCGCCAACTCCCTCCTTCCAAACAGCCATCCCACTCCTCCCTCGCCCACTCCCTCCTTCCAAACAGCCATCCCACTCCTCCCTCGCCAACCCCCTCCTTCCAAACAGCCATCCCACTCCTCCCTCACCAACTCCCTCCTTCCAAACAGCCATCCCACTCCTCCCTCGCCAACTCCCTCCTTCCAAACAACCATCCCACTCCTCCCTGGCCCACTCCCTCCTTCCAAACAGCCATCCCACTCCTCCCTCGCCAACTACCTCCTTCCAAACAGCCCTCCCACTCCTCCCTCGCCAACTCCCTCCTTCCAAACAGCCATCCCACTCCTCCCTGGCCCACTCCCTCCTTCCAAACAGCCATCCCACTCCTCCCTCGCCAACTACCTCCTTCCAAACAGCCATCCCACTCCTCCCTCGCCAACTCCCTCCTTCCAAACAGCCATCCCACTCCTCCCTGGCCCACTCCCTCCTTCCAAACAGCCATCCCACTCCTCCCTCGCCAACTACCTCCTTCCAAACAGCCATCCCACTCCTCCCTCGCCAACTCCCTCCTTCCAAACAGCCATCCCACTCCTCCCTGGCCCACTCCCTCCTTCCAAACAGCCATCCCACTCCTCCCTCGCCAACTACCTCCTTCCAAACAGCCATCCCACTCCTCCCTCGCCAACTCCCTCCTTCCAAACAGCCATCCCACTCCTCCCTGGCCAACTCCCTCCTTCCAAACAGCCATCCCACTCCTCCCTGGCCCACTCCCTCCTTCCAAACAGCCATCCCACTCCTCCCTCGCCAACTACCTCCTTCCAAACAGCCATCCCACTCCTCCCTCGCCAACTCCCTCCTTCCAAACAGCCATCCCACTCCTCCCTGGCCAACTCCCTCCTTCCAAACAGCCATCCCACTCCTCCCTCGCCAACTCCCTCCTTCCAAACAGCCATCCCACTCCTCCCTGGCCCACTCCCTCCTTCCAAACAGCCATCCCACTCCTCCCTCGCCAACTACCTCCTTCCAAACAGCCATCCCACTCCTCCCTCGCCAACTCCCTCCTTCCAAACAGCCATCCCACTCCTCCCTGGCCCACTCCCTCCTTCCAAACAGCCATCCCACTGCTCCCTGGCCAACTCCCTCCTTCCAAACAGCCATCCCACTCCTCCCTCGCCAACTCCCTCCTTCCAAACAGCCATCCCACTCCTCCCTCGCCAACTCCCTCCTTCCAAACAGCCATCCCACTCCTCCCTCGCAAACTCCCTCCTTCCAAACAGCCATCCCACTCCTCCCTCGCCAACTCCCTCCTTCCAAACAGCCATCCCACTCCTCCCTGGCCAACTACCTCCTTCCAAACAGCCATCCCACTCCTCCCTCGCCAACTACCTCCTTCCAAACAGCCATCCCACTCCTCCCTCGCCAACCCCCTCCTTCCAAACAGCCATCCCACTCCTCCCTGGCCCACTCCCTCCTTCCAAACAGCCATCCCACTCCTCCCTCGCAAACTACCTCCTTCCAAACAGCCATCCCACTCCTCCCTCGCCAACTCCCTCCTTCCAAACAGCCATCCCACTCCTCCCTCGCCAACTCCCTCCTTCCAAACAGCCATCCCACTCCTCCCTCGCCAACTCCCTCCTTCCAAACAGCCATCCCACTCCTCCCTCGCCAACTCCCTCCTTCCAAACAGCCATCCCACTCCTCCCTCTCCCCTAAACTCTACATCAACAATATATACTCGCCTCTGTTCTCACTGTTTTTATCAGCCTGCTCCTAGAAAAAAAATAATTGGAATATAAAGTGCACTGTTAGCGGAGTATATTATGAGAAATATTAGCGGACTATATTATGAGAAATATTAGCGGAGTATGAGAAATATTAGGGGAAGATATTGTGGAAATATTTAAAATGTAATCTTTTACCAGAGCCGTTGGCAGGAATTTGTCAATTATATATATATATATATATATATATATATATATATATATATATATATATATATATATATATATATATATATATATATGTGTGTGTGTGTGTGTGTGTGTGTGTGTGTGTGTGTGTGTGTGTGTGTGTGTGTGTGTGTGTGTGTGTGTGTGTGTGTGTTTGTGTGGTTCCGAATAAGTAAAATTTGTTATTTTTTGCCGAATAAGGGAAGCGAAAATTTGTGTATGGAGAGATTTCGCAAAAAAATCATTCTGAATCTAATGTAAAAAATATATTGCATTGTGTTTGTTTATTACTATATTATTAAAAATTTATAAAAAACATATTTAGTTGGATTAGGCTAAATTAAATTGCGCTTATTATAATAAGGTTAGGTCAGTTTTCTAAAGCTCTTTTGGAACAAAAAATGAATTTTTACATCAAGATAAATGAAAAAATATATCTTTAAATGTATAGGAGAAAATTTTAGAAAGAACTTATATTTAAATGACACGACACGATATATATATATATATATATATATATATATATATATATATATATATATATATATATATATATATATACATACATACACACACACATACACATACACATACACACACACACATACACACACATACACACACACACACACACACACACACACACACACACACACACACACACACACACACACACACACACACACACACACACACACATCAACCTGACGACACTGGAGGACAGGAGAGATAGGGGGGACATGATAACGACATACAAAATACTGAAAGGAATTGACAAGGTGGACAAAGACAGGATGTTCCAGAGATTGGACACAGTAACAAGGGGACACAGTTGGAAGCTGAAGACACAGATGAATCACAGGGATGTTAGGAAGTATTTCTTCAGCCACAGAGTAGTCAGTAAGTGGAATAGTTTGGGAAGCGATGTAGTGGAGGCAGGATCCATACATAGCTTTAAGCAGAGGTATGATAAAGCTCACGGCTCAGGGAGAGTGACCTAGTAGCGATCAGTGAAGAGGCGGGGCCAGGAGCTCGGACTCGACCCCCGCAACCTCAACTAGGTGAGTACAACTAGGTGAGTACACACACACACAGTTGGTGGAAGGCTCGAAACGAGTTAAGCAAAATGTGAGTCAGTCGTTCTCACCACTAGGCTCTCAGACTACACTAATGAGAACTGAAAGAAGGCACCAACTGAAAGTTTTGCAAGGTTAGCAGCGCCACCATCTGCGGCACCATCTGCAGCACCATCTGGCACTGCGTGGCAGGATGAGTTTTCTGGACACCCTGTCAACGAGTCGCCGAGACTTTTAGTGTCCAATTACCCTTCTTATGAACATGTATTGAACATGAAATGATGTTATCTTTAAGTTTTTTAAAAGGTATGGGTAAGTAAGCCAGGGGAAGGCCTCGATCAGATGACAGAAAGTTCCAGTGGCGGGTCAGAAGGAAGTTGTACGCTTTTTCTCTATCCTAAGATACAGATGCAATATGGAACCTTTTATCTGTCATGCAGGAACTCTGTCACCATAAAACAGAATACAGAAACGTAAAGAATACATAAGCGAAACGTTTAGTTAGTAAATTTACGTAACGTTTCACACGGGTGCGCTTATAATAAAGGTGTAGACGACTATATTGAAGAGACTATTATGCCTGCCCAATGTAATTATGAGTCAGGCGGTGTAAACACTGCCAGACGGAGCTCAAAACTGCCATAGTTTTGAAAACCGGTGTTGGAGGTACTAGTTAAGAGGGCCGACTCTAGACACTCCCTGACTACCAGATTATACCTCTGTGCTCAGGGCTCTACCAGTCCGCCCTAAATAGGCCAAATCACGGTAATTGCTTCTAATTCCCTGACATCCTCCAGGCGCTGTATTGCCTCCAGTGTTTACACTTTTACTCTAAAACTGTAGATTTAAATCACCCTGAATCCAACTGGTCGATAAGGCTATTAAAACCGGTTGCAAATTTTTAAACTGTTTTAACTAAACTGAAATATATTTAAACCAAAAAAAAATTAACATGAAGATTCTTCTTTGTCGTCCTTGTTGTCTTTAGATTATTATTATTATTATTATTATTATTATTATTATTATTATTATTATTATTATTATTATTATTATTATTATGAAGGGGAAGCGTTTAACCTGTAGGGGTCATGCTTTGAGAATAAGAGTCATTCAGGTTGGATTCTCGGATCAAGAGCCTCTCAATGGCATCAGGGTTGAAGACAGTACTAAAAACGGATCAAACAGGAAGAAAAAGACTGTTGAAAACCGATCAAACAGGTTAAGAATATTACAACTCATCAAACAACAAGTTAAGAATATTACAACTCATCAAACAACAAGTTAAGATATTACAACTCATCAAACAACAAGTTAAGAATATTACAACTCATCAAACAACAAGTTAAGAATATTACAACTCATCAAACAACAAGTTAAGATATTACAACTCATCAAACAACAAGTTAAGAATATTACAACTCATCAAACAACAAGTTAAGAATATTACAACTCATCAAACAACAAGTTAAGAATATTACAACTCATCAAACAACAAGTTAAGATATTACAACTCATCAAACAACAAGTTAAGAATATTACAACTCATCAAACAACAAGTTAAGATGTTACAACTCATCAAACAACAAGTTAAGAATATTACAACTCATCAAACAACAAGTTAAGAATATTACATCTCATCAAACAACAAGTTAAGAATATTACAACTCATCAAACAACAAGTTAAGATGTTACAACTCATCAAACAACAAGTTAAGAATATTACAACTCATCAAACAACAAGTTAAGAATATTACAACTCATCAAACAACAAGTTAAGAATATTACAACTCATCAAACAACAAGTTAAGATATTACAACTCATCAAACAACAAGATATTACAACTCATCAAACAACAAGTTAAGATGTTACAACTCATCAAACAACAAGTTAAGATATTACAACTCATCAAACAACAAGATATTACAACTCATCAAACAACAAGTTAAGATGTTACAACTCATCAAACAACAAGTTAAGATATTACAACTCATCAAACAACAAGTTAAGAATATTACAACTCATCAAACAACAAGTTAAGAATATTACAACTCATCAAACAACAAGTTAAGATGTTACAACTCATCAAACAACAAGTTAAGAATATTACAACTCATCAAACAACAAGTTAAGATATTACAACTCATCAAACAACAAGTTAAGAATATTACAACTCATCAAACAACAAGTTAAGAATATTACAACTCATCAAACAACAAGTTAAGAATATTACAACTCATCAAACAACAAGTTAAGAATATTACAACTCATCAAACAACAAGTTAAGAATATTACAACTCATCAAACAACAAGTTAAGAATATTACAACTCATCAAACAACAAGTTAAGAATATTACAACTCATCAAACAACAAGTTAAGAATATTACAACTCATCAAACAACAATTTAAGAATATTACAACTCATCAAACAACAAGTTAAGAATATTACAACTCATCAAACAACAAGTTAAGAATATTACAACTCATCAAACAACAAGTTAAGAATATTACAACTCATCAAACAACAAGTTAAGAATATTACAACTCGTAATAAAGTTGGTAGAATTACCGACAATATGTAAAGTAAAAGGACACAAGTGCAACTAATGTGACATTTTATTGTGGCAACGTTTCGCTCTCCAGGAGCTTTATCAAGCCATTACAAACAATACATGGACACAGAGGGTATATAAAGGCTCAGAGTGAGGTGCGATACTAGTGAGGTACCATTACATACGAACCCATCAGCACTCAACAGTGGGAGACGCTCACCAAAGATTTTCTATACAAAACCAGACAAATACTCAAACGCACTAGAGAAGGGAAGAAACTTCTGTACTTGTTACCAAGCAACCCTAAACCAGCACACATGTATGGATTACCCAAGACCCATAAACACAATATTCCTCTCAGACCAATCACGTCAGGAATAGGCAGTGCTCCACACAAACTAGCCGGAGTTCTTGCCAAACATCTTTCCTGCCTTCTGGGGACCATCAGCCCCGCTCATCTTAAACACTCAGGCGACCTTCTCAACCGCATCCGAAACCTCTCCATCCGTGACAAGAAACTAAGCAGTTTGGATGTGACTTCCCTCTTCACAAAAGTACCTACCAAAAAAGCCATCGAGGTTCTACGACGTAAAGTCAATCACGACCTTAATCTTCCTCTACCTCCCGGAGATTTTGTTGACTTGATTGAATTCTGTGTTAATTTCAACTGTTTTTCTTTCAATAACAAGCTCTACAAACAAACCTACGGCATGGGAATGAGGTCCCCCATCAGTGCCGTCCTAGCCAACTTATACATGGAACACCTAGAGTCCGAACACTTCGCCAACATCATCCCTTCAAGCGTCACTTGGTTACGTTACGTGGACGACGTCCTCGTAATAACTCCCAAACGTTTTGATGTACGGAATCTACAGGCAAGGCTCAACGCAGTTGAACCGGCGATCCAGTTTACATTAGAAGAAGAGTCCAATGACAAGCTACCTTTCCTCGACGTCCACATTCACAAAGTAGACAACAACCTAAGATTTCAAGTTTATCGGAAACCCACCAATAAAAATGACCTCACACACTTCTATTCCAGTCAAGATACCAAGACCAAAAGAGGCATCATCTTCGGGTTTTTCCTAAGAGCATACCGAATTTGTAGTCCTGAGTTTCTTGACGAGGAATGTACATACATTCACCAAACATTCACTGAGTTACATTTTCCTTCTTTTTTTCATCAAAGACTGCAAGAAAAGAGCTCTCCAGATCATTAATTCTCCACGCATCAACACCACTCCCAACAAAGTTATAATTCTTCCCAACAGCCAGGTTGCACTGAACGTTTCTAAAGTACTTTCACAAGCTAACACCAGAGTCGACATCGCTTCTACCACTTCAATAAAGGATCTAACCAGGACAAAATCCAAGCACCACGAACCAGTCAATGCAGGAGTTTACACTATACCCTGTGGAGGCTGTGACAAGATTTACGTAGGTGAAACAGCCAGAAACCTCGACACCCGCCTCAATGAACACATTTACGCATGTAGGAACGATAACTTGAACAACGCCTGTGTACAACACCGAAATTCCACCAATCATCTCATGAAATTCAGGGACGCCCAATTAGTGATCAAAGAAACTAATTTCCGCAGACGCAAGTACCTCGAATCAGCACTGATCGCTGTTTCGAATACAATTAAACAAAACAACGGCAGCTTCACCATCTCTGAAGTCTTAGCATGAATCCTCTTGAAAACAGTAAACCCTGCCATCACATAGTCTCTCCTGTTATACTACACAAAGCACATTAAAGAGAGTGAACACTGAAACAAGCTGCCTCTTTCCAGTCTATATTTGTCCAACCTATTTTTGTTACCCAAGTAATAGCTTTTATATCCTTTTACTCATGTACGAATTAATTGTTCTACCATATTGTATTACTTTTGTCACTACCACTACTACTACTACTACCACTAGTGAACATCGAAATGGTACCTCACTAGTATTCACCTCACTCTGAGCCTTTATATACCCTCTGTGTCCATGTATTGTTTGTAATGGCTTGATAAAGCTCCTGGAGAGCGAAACGTTGCCACAATAAAATATCACATTAGTTGCACTTGTGTCCTTTCAATATTACAACTCATCAAACAACAAGTTAAGAATATTACAACTCATCAAACAACAAGTTAAGATATTACAACTCATCAAACAACAAGTTAAGAATATTACAACTCATCAAACAACAAGTTAAGATGTTACAACTCATCAAACAACAAGTTAAGAATATTACAACTCATCAAACAACAAGTTAAGAATATTACATCTCATCAAACAACAAGTTAAGAATATTACAACTCATCAAACAACAAGTTAAGATGTTACAACTCATCAAACAACAAGTTAAGAATATTACAACTCATCAAACAACAAGTTAAGAATATTACAACTCATCAAACAACAAGTTAAGAATATTACAACTCATCAAACAACAAGTTAAGATATTACAACTCATCAAACAACAAGATATTACAACTCATCAAACAACAAGTTAAGATGTTACAACTCATCAAACAACAAGTTAAGATATTACAACTCATCAAACAACAAGATATTACAACTCATCAAACAACAAGTTAAGATGTTACAACTCATCAAACAACAAGTTAAGATATTACAACTCATCAAACAACAAGTTAAGAATATTACAACTCATCAAACAACAAGTTAAGAATATTACAACTCATCAAACAACAAGTTAAGATGTTACAACTCATCAAACAACAAGTTAAGAATATTACAACTCATCAAACAACAAGTTAAGATATTACAACTCATCAAACAACAAGTTAAGAATATTACAACTCATCAAACAACAAGTTAAGAATATTACAACTCATCAAACAACAAGTTAAGAATATTACAACTCATCAAACAACAAGTTAAGAATATTACAACTCATCAAACAACAAGTTAAGAATATTACAACTCATCAAACAACAAGTTAAGAATATTACAACTCATCAAACAACAAGTTAAGAATATTACAACTCATCAAACAACAAGTTAAGAATATTACAACTCATCAAACAACAATTTAAGAATATTACAACTCATCAAACAACAAGTTAAGAATATTACAACTCATCAAACAACAAGTTAAGAATATTACAACTCATCAAACAACAAGTTAAGAATATTACAACTCATCAAACAACAAGTTAAGAATATTACAACTCGTAATAAAGTTGGTAGAATTACCGACAATATGTAAAGTAAAAGGACACAAGTGCAACTAATGTGACATTTTATTGTGGCAACGTTTCGCTCTCCAGGAGCTTTATCAAGCCATTACAAACAATACATGGACACAGAGGGTATATAAAGGCTCAGAGTGAGGTGCGATACTAGTGAGGTACCATTACATACGAACCCATCAGCACTCAACAGTGGGAGACGCTCACCAAAGATTTTCTATACAAAACCAGACAAATACTCAAACGCACTAGAGAAGGGAAGAAACTTCTGTACTTGTTACCAAGCAACCCTAAACCAGCACACATGTATGGATTACCCAAGACCCATAAACACAATATTCCTCTCAGACCAATCACGTCAGGAATAGGCAGTGCTCCACACAAACTAGCCGGAGTTCTTGCCAAACATCTTTCCTGCCTTCTGGGGACCATCAGCCCCGCTCATCTTAAACACTCAGGCGACCTTCTCAACCGCATCCGAAACCTCTCCATCCGTGACAAGAAACTAAGCAGTTTGGATGTGACTTCCCTCTTCACAAAAGTACCTACCAAAAAAGCCATCGAGGTTCTACGACGTAAAGTCAATCACGACCTTAATCTTCCTCTACCTCCCGGAGATTTTGTTGACTTGATTGAATTCTGTGTTAATTTCAACTGTTTTTCTTTCAATAACAAGCTCTACAAACAAACCTACGGCATGGGAATGAGGTCCCCCATCAGTGCCGTCCTAGCCAACTTATACATGGAACACCTAGAGTCCGAACACTTCGCCAACATCATCCCTTCAAGCGTCACTTGGTTACGTTACGTGGACGACGTCCTCGTAATAACTCCCAAACGTTTTGATGTACGGAATCTACAGGCAAGGCTCAACGCAGTTGAACCGGCGATCCAGTTTACATTAGAAGAAGAGTCCAATGACAAGCTACCTTTCCTCGACGTCCACATTCACAAAGTAGACAACAACCTAAGATTTCAAGTTTATCGGAAACCCACCAATAAAAATGACCTCACACACTTCTATTCCAGTCAAGATACCAAGACCAAAAGAGGCATCATCTTCGGGTTTTTCCTAAGAGCATACCGAATTTGTAGTCCTGAGTTTCTTGACGAGGAATGTACATACATTCACCAAACATTCACTGAGTTACATTTTCCTTCTTTTTTTCATCAAAGACTGCAAGAAAAGAGCTCTCCAGATCATTAATTCTCCACGCATCAACACCACTCCCAACAAAGTTATAATTCTTCCCAACAGCCAGGTTGCACTGAACGTTTCTAAAGTACTTTCACAAGCTAACACCAGAGTCGACATCGCTTCTACCACTTCAATAAAGGATCTAACCAGGACAAAATCCAAGCACCACGAACCAGTCAATGCAGGAGTTTACACTATACCCTGTGGAGGCTGTGACAAGATTTACGTAGGTGAAACAGCCAGAAACCTCGACACCCGCCTCAATGAACACATTTACGCATGTAGGAACGATAACTTGAACAACGCCTGTGTACAACACCGAAATTCCACCAATCATCTCATGAAATTCAGGGACGCCCAATTAGTGATCAAAGAAACTAATTTCCGCAGACGCAAGTACCTCGAATCAGCACTGATCGCTGTTTCGAATACAATTAAACAAAACAACGGCAGCTTCACCATCTCTGAAGTCTTAGCAAGAATCCTCTTGAAAACAGTAAACCCTGCCATCACATAGTCTCTCCTGTTATACTACACAAAGCACATTAAAGAGAGTGAACACTGAAACAAGCTGCCTCTTTCCAGTCTATATTTGTCCAACCTATTTTTGTTACCCAAGTAATAGCTTTTATATCCTTTTACTCATGTACGAATTAATTGTTCTACCATATTGTATTACTTTTGTCACTACCACTACTACTACTACTACCACTAGTGAACATCGAAATGGTACCTCACTAGTATTGCACCTCACTCTGAGCCTTTATATACCCTCTGTGTCCATGTATTGTTTGTAATGGCTTGATAAAGCTCCTGGAGAGCGAAACGTTGCCACAATAAAATATCACATTAGTTGCACTTGTGTCCTTTCAATATTACAACTCATCAAACAACAAGTTAAGAATATTACAACTCATCAAATAGGTTGAGAACATATTTCATAAAAAAATCTGAAATTTTCTGGCATCATTTTCTGTGAAAATATTCAAATAACTAATTAATTTCGAGGTCAAAAAATTGAAACTTCGACCGATATTGTAAGTCGGCTTAATTAAATTTTTAGGCCAAATTTTTTTTTGGTAATTTTTGGAAATGAAACAGAATTGTTGAAATATTATTTTTGGGGGGAAGAAAAATTGTTGGTTGTGTCTTTTCTGAGTTCAGTCACCAGTCACAGTGTCAGTTCAGTCACCAGTCACAGTGTTAGTTCAGTCACCAGTCACAGTGTCAGTTCAGTCACCAGTCACAGTGTCAGTTCAGTCACCAGTCACAGTGTCAGTTCAGTCACCAGTCACAGTGTCAGTTCAGTCACCAGTCACAGTGTCAGTTCAGTCACCAGTCACAGTGTCAGTTCAGTCACCAGTCACAGTGTTAGTTCAGTCACCAGTCACAGTGTCAGTTCAGTCACCAGTCACAGTGTCAGTTCAGTCACCAGTCACAGTGTCAGTTCAGTCACCAGTCACAGTGTCAGTTCAGTCACCAGTCACAGTGTCAGTTCAGTCACCAGTCACAGTGTTAGTTCAGTCACCAGTCACAGTGTCAGTTCAGTCACCAGTCACAGTGTCAGTTCAGTCACCAGTCACAGTGTTAGTTCAGTCACCAGTCACAGTGTCAGTTCAGTCACCAGTCACAGTGTCAGTTCAGTCACCAGTCACAGTGTCAGTTCAGTCACCAGTCACAGTGTCAGTTCAGTCACCAGTCACAGTGTCAGTTCAGTCACCAGTCACAGTGTTAGTTCAGTCACCAGTCACAGTGTCAGTTCAGTCACCAGTCACAGTGTCAGTTCAGTCACCAGTCACAGTGTCAGTTCAGTCACCAGTCACAGTGTTAGTTCAGTCACCAGTCACAGTGTCAGTTCAGTCACCAGTCACAGTGTTAGTTCAGTCACCAGTCACAGTGTCAGTTCTGTCACCAGTCACAGTGTCAGTTCAGTCACCAGTCACAGTGTCAGTTCAGTCACCAGTCACAGTGTCAGTTCAGTCACCAGTCACAGTGTTAGTTCAGTCACCAGTCACAGTGTCAGTTCTGTCACCAGTCACAGTGTTAGTTCAGTCACCAGTCACAGTGTCAGTTCAGTCACCAGTCACAGTGTCAGTTCAGTCACCAGTCACAGTGTTAGTTCAGTCACCAGTCACAGTGTCAGTTCAGTCACCAGTCACAGTGTTAGTTCAGTCACCAGTCACAGTGTCAGTTCTGTCACCAGTCACAGTGTCAGTTCAGTCACCAGTCACAGTGTCAGTTCAGTCACCAGTCACAGTGTCAGTTCAGTCACCAGTCACAGTGTCAGTTCAGTCACCAGTCACAGTGTTAGTTCAGTCACCAGTCACAGTGTCAGTTCTGTCACCAGTCACAGTGTTAGTTCAGTCACCAGTCACAGTGTTAGTTCAGTCACCAGTCACAGTGTCAGTTCAGTCACCAGTCACAGTGTTAGTTCAGTCACCAGTCACAGTGTCAGTTCAGTCACCAGTCACAGTGTCAGTTCAGTCACCAGTCACAGTGTCAGTTCAGTCACCAGTCACAGTGTCAGTTCAGTCACCAGTCACAGTGTCAGTTCAGTCACCAGTCACAGTGTTAGTTCAGTCACCAGTCACAGTGTCAGTTCAGTCACCAGTCACAGTGTCAGTTCAGTCACCAGTCACAGTGTCAGTTCAGTCACCAGTCACAGTGTTAGTTCAGTCACCAGTCACAGTGTCAGTTCAGTCACCAGTCACAGTGTCAGTTCAGTCACCAGTCACAGTGTCAGTTCAGTCACCAGTCACAGTGTTAGTTCAGTCACCAGTCACAGTGTTAGTTCAGTCACCAGTCACAGTGTTAGTTCAGTCACCAGTCACAGTGTTAGTTCAGTCACCAGTCACAGTGTTAGTTCAGTCACCAGTCACAGTGTTAGTTCAGTCACCAGTCACAGTGTCAGTTCAGTCACAGTGTTAGTTCAGTCACCAGTCACAGTGTCAGTTCAGTCACCAGTCACAGTGTCAGTTCAGTCACCAGTCACAGTGTTAGTTCAGTCACCAGTCACAGTGTTCGTTCAGTCACCAGTCACAATGTTAGTTCAGTCACCAGTCACAGTGTTAGTTCAGTCACCAGTCACAGTGTCAGTTCAGTCACAGTGTTAGTTCAGTCACCAGTCACAGTGTCAGTTCAGTCACCAGTCACAGTGTCAGTTCAGTCACCAGTCACAGTGTCAGTTCAGTCACCAGTCACAGTGTCAGTTCAGTCACCAGTCACAATGTTAGATCAGTCACCAGTCACAGTGTCAGTTCAGTCACCAGTCACAGTGTCAGTTCAGTCACCAGTCAGAGTGTCAGTTCAGTCACCTGTCACAGTGTCAGTTCAGTCACCAGTCACAGTGTCAGTTCAGTCACCAGTCACAGTGTCAGTTCAGTCACCAGTCACAGTGTCAGTTCAGTCACCAGTCACAGTGTTAGTTCAGTCACCAGTCACAGTGTTAGTTCAGTCACCAGTCACAGTGTCAGTTCAGTCACCAGTCACAGTGTCAGTTCTGTCACCAGTCACAGTGTCAGTTCAGTCACCAGTCACAGTGTCAGTTCTGTCACCAGTCACAGTGTCAGTTCAGTCACCAGTCACAGTGTTAGTTCAGTCACCAGTCACAGTGTCAGTTCAGTCACCAGTCACAGTGTTAGTTCAGTCACCAGTCACAGTGTCAGTTCTGTCACCAGTCACAGTGTCAGTTCTGTCACCAGTCACAGTGTTAGTTCAGTCACCAGTCACAGTGTTAGTTCAGTCACCAGTCACAGTGTCAGTTCAGTCACCAGTCACAGTGTTAGTTCAGTCACCAGTCACAGTGTCAGTTCAGTCACCAATCACAGTGTCAGTTCAGTCACCAGTCACAGTGTCAGTTCAGTCACCAGTCACAGTGTTAGTTCAGTCACCAGTCACAGTGTTAGTTCAGTCACCAGTCACAGTGTCAGTTCAGTCACCAGTCACAGTGTTAGTTCAGTCACCAGTCACAGTGTTAGTTCAGTCACCAGTCACAGTGTCAGTTCAGTCACCAATCACAGTGTCAGTTCAGTCACCAGTCACAGTGTTAGTTCAGTCACCAGTCACAGTGTCAGTTCAGTCACCAGTCACAGTGTCAGTTCAGTCACCAGTCACAGTGTCAGTTCAGTCACCAGTCACAGTGTTAGTTCAGTCACCAGTCACAGTGTCAGTTCAGTCACCAGTCACAGTGTTAGTTCAGTCACCAGTCACAGTGTTAGTTCAGTCACCAGTCACAGTGTTAGTTCAGTCACCAGTCACAGTGTTAGTTCAGTCACCAGTCACAGTGTCAGTTCAGTCACCAGTCACAGTGTTAGTTCAGTCACCAGTCACAGTGTTAGTTCAGTCACCAGTCACAGTGTTAGTTCAGTCACCAGTCACAGTGTCAGTTCAGTCACCAGTCACAGTGTTAGTTCAGTCACCAGTCACAGTGTTAGTTCAGTCACCAATCACAGTGTCAGTTCAGTCACCAGTCACAGTGTTAGTTCAGTCACCAGTCACAGTGTCAGTTCAGTCACCAGTCACAGTGTCAGTTCAGTCACCAGTCACAGTGTCAGTTCAGTCACCAGTCACAGTTAGTTCAGTCACCAGTCACAGTGTCAGTTCAGTCACCAGTCACAGTGTTAGTTCAGTCACCAGTCACAGTGTTAGTTCAGTCACCAGTCACAGTGTTAGTTCAGTCACCAGTCACAGTGTTAGTTCAGTCACCAGTCACAGTGTCAGTTCAGTCACCAGTCACAGTGTTAGTTCAGTCACCAGTCACAGTGTTAGTTCAGTCACCAGTCACAGTGTTAGTTCAGTCACCAGTCACAGTGTCAGTTCAGTCACCAGTCACAGTCTCAGTTCAGTCACCAGTCACAGTGTCAGTTCAGTCACCAGTCACAGTGTTAGTTCAGTCACCAGTCACAGTGTCAGTTCAGTCACCAGTCACAGTGTTAGTTCAGTCACCAGTCACAGTGTTAGTTCAGTCACCAGTCACAGTGTCAGTTCAGTCACCAGTCACAGTGTCAGTTCAGTCACCAGTCACAGTGTTAGTTCAGTCACCAGTCACAGTGTCAGTTCAGTCACCTGTCACAGTGTCAGTTCAGTCACCAGTCACAGTGTCAGTTCAGTCACAGTGTCAGTTCAGTCACCAGTCACAGTGTCAGTTCAGTCACCAGTCACAGTGTCAGTTCAGTCACAGTGTCAGTTCAGTCACCAGTCACAGTGTTAGTTCAGTCACCAGTCACAGTGTCAGTTCAGTCACCAATCTAGATGTATTAGAATTTTCAGACTTTCGACTATTTGCAGTGTGTGTGTGTGTGTTTGTACTTACCTATGTGTAGGGTTGTAGGGGAGCCCTACATATAGGTAAGTACACAGCTCCTGGGCCCTCCTCATAACTTGCCGCTTGCCAGATTCCCTCCCTCCTAACCTCGGGGGAAAGGGGCTATCGTACCTGCTTTTAAAACTATGTATGGAGTCTGCCTATACCACTTTCTCATCACCACGAGGCTGGAGAAGTACAGCTTTCTTTGTGGTAAAAATCAATCATGATTAAGACCTTCACTTGAGACCTACGACTCTCCTTGCTGCTTCCACTAAGGTGTAAACCATTAAAGTTTTATACATGAATGGTACACAATACCGACAACATGAAGAATTAGACACATGTGCAACATCTGGGTATTTTTATTTGTTGACGTTTCGCCATCCAGTGGCTTTATTAATACAAATTCAAGGACATAACGGGAAAACTGTAGAACTATATACAAAAGACGAGGTAATCAGTCCCTCAGTCTTGGAAATGGTAATAAGTATTCCTGTCTAGGTCACCTATTGTTCGGTGGCGGGTTGTAAATTACTGTTACCAAAACTCTGGCTCCACCAGCCATTATTTTATCCAACTGTGTAATCAACTGGCTCATTTTTTTGTCTTCATCTCTTCAAAACTTTAATGTTTTGAACCGAGCAGATCCACCTTTCTCCCTTCCCCTGTTTCCTCTGTCTTTCCTTATTACCTGGTATCCTGCTGGGAATATGGCATCAGTAAACCTTTGATGAGTTCCGAGTCTTTCTACTCATGGAGCCCGGTCATGGGTCAGGCTCGTCTGATGCTAAACTAGTCAACCAGGCTGCTGTTGCTGGTGGCCCACATATCCATCACAGCCTGGTTGATCTGGCGCCTGGTGAAGATACTTGTCCAGTTTCGTTTTGAAGACTTCTAAACTTGTCCCAGCAGCGTTTCTGGTAAGATGTTGAATAATCTGGGACCACGAGTGTTGATACAGTGTTGAGGCAGTTTTGTCTCTGTGACTGCTATGATCTCTGAGTTTACCTCTACTATCCTTACTTTTGTCCCATAATCCATCCACTTCTGTGTACCAAATGCTGAATTTTCTTTTCTTTACCACGCTCTAGTTGTTGTGCTCTACTTTTTCCGTTTATCGAGAATGTGGCTGGAGTGGGTTAGGTAGGGTTGGGGCTGGTGTGTCCATCAGTAGAGGGAGAGAAGTCAGGATGGAAGTTGTAGGTAGGCTGGGGAGATGGGAGGGAAAAAAGGTGTGGGGATAAGATAAGATTTCGTTCGGATTTTTAACCCCGGAGGGTTAGCCACCCAGGATAACCCAAGAAAGTCAGTGCGTCATCGAGGACTGTCTAACTTATTTCCATTGGGGTCCTTAATCTTGTCCCCCAGGATGCGACCCACACCAGTCGACTAACACCCAGGTACCTATTTGCTGCTAGGTGAACAGGACAACAGGTGTAAGGAAACGTGTCGAAATGTTTCCACCCGCCGGGAATCGAACCCGGGCCCCTCCGTGTGTGAAGCGGGAGCTTTAGCCACCAGGCCACCGGGATAGTGTTAGTGTTGGGAAAGTGGGGGTGGGCCTACTTGGAGAGGAGCAGCTAGTAGGCCTAGGGTGATTCCTTGGAGCTGAGAGTTTCAGTCATCTGCCTCACTCTTTTCTTCTCTTTCTTGTGTCGACGGCGTGTGTGTAATCACCTAACTGTGGTTGCATGGGTCAAGGGTCAAGTCATAGCTCCTGGCCCCGCCTCTTCACTGGGTCCTCTCCCTGCTCCATGAGCTTTATCAGACCTCGTCTTAAAACTATGTATGATGTGTGTGTTTGTGTGTGTGTGTGTGTGTGTGTGTGTGTGTGTGTGTGTGTGTGTGTGTGTGTGTGTGTGTGTGTATGTGTGTGTGTGTGTGTGTGTGTGTGTGTGCGGGCGCCCTCACCAGAGTCGCTTCACCTTCTCAATGCCTCTATTCACACCCAGAAAAACCTGACTGTGAATGCAGCAGTGCTCTTTCACCGCCGCATTCACTGCTTTCACCGCCGCATTCACTGCTTTCACCGCCGCTTTCACCGCCGAGGCTTCAAGTCCTTAATTATTTTTTTCCAACCTCCCGGGATTGCATTTGAGTCTATGATTTCGTTAATCAGCAACACTGACCTCGTTAAACACAACACCTGAGAGACTCCATTCCGGGGGTCAGCGCCCCCGCGACCCACTCCCAGCACCACTTTATTACACTCTGATACATCACCTCAACTTATTAATTTCTCTAAAATAAGTCTGTCCATTCGTCCGTTCTTATGTCTCTCCAGTCCATTCGTCCGTTCCTATGTTCCTCCTCTCCATTTATTTGTCTCTATGTTTCTCCCGTCCATTCGTTCGTCTGTATTTTCCTCTTGTCCATTCGCCCTTCCCTATGCTCCTCCTGTCCATTCGTCCTCCTCATGTTCCTCCTGTCCATTCGTCCTCCTCATGTTCCTCCTGTCCATTCGTCCTCCTCATGTTCCTCCTGTCCATTCGTCCTCCTCATGTTCCTCCTGTCCATTCGTCCTCATTTTCCTCCTGTCCATTCGTCCTCCTCATGTTCCTCCTGTCCATTCGTCCTCCTCATTTTCCTCCTGTCCATTCGTCCTCCTCATGTTCCTCCTGTCTATTCCTTCGTCCTTATAATTCCATCCATTTGACTCTCCCTACAATTCTGTCCAATATTACTTTGTTATTTTCTCTCCTTCCCTCAATAAAACTCCCAATGAGCGAAACGTCACCAGCAAGGCGAGGTTTCCACGGTCCTTCACTGACAAACACAAGGCAGCAGCCGAACCTATAATTACCACTATTAAGGAGCAATTAAACTGACAAAGCCTGCCTTCATTACCGTACTTCTTAATGACCTCAAACTTGGGCACAAATTCCATTATCACTGCTGGGTGAGGATGGATGAACCAGCCTGCCCCGACACCATCAAAATCAAAATCTAAATCCTCAAAACGCCGTTAAATAACTGCAGAACACTAAAACGAAAAGCCCACATGCTTATTTATCTATGGGTTTTTCAGTTTATTGTATTGATTCTTCCTATATTGTCTTGATTATTCCTATATCGTCCTGATCCTTCCTATATCGTCCTGATCCTTCCTATATCGTCCTGATCCTTCCTATATCGTCCTGATCCTTCCTATGTCGTCCTGATCCTTCCTATATCGTCCTGATCCTTCCTATATCGTCCTGATTCTTCCTATATCGTCCTGATTCTTCCTATGTCGTCCTGATCCTTCCTATATCGTCCTGATCCTTCCTATATCGTCCTGATCCTTCCTATATCGTCCTGATCCTACCTATATCGTCCTGATCCTTCCTATATCGTCCTGATCCTTCCTATATCGTCCTGATCCTACCTATATCGTCCTGATCCTTCCTATATCGTCCTGATCCTTCCTATATCGTCCTGACGCCTCCCATTATACTATCTGATTATACATACCCCTAATGTAACTCCAAACTATTCTAATATAATCAAACAACATTATAAAATAATTATACTGGAATGTAACTGCACAGTAATGGTTAGTTGGGATGTTAGTCTGACACTTGTATATTTCCTGTATACCACCTGTCTAGGATGTTTTAAACACGGGGGTCACAGTCAGACACCCCAGTGGTAGATACACCCATGAAGATTTTAAGTTTATGAATAGAATATATGTGAAATAGATCGCAGAATAGATTGAATAGAATGTTGGATAGATGGAATAGTTCCCTGGACAGATGGAATAGAATCTTGGATAGATGGAATAGATCGCTGGATACATGAAATAGATCGTTGTACAGATGGAATAGATCGTTGGGTAGACGAATAGATCGCTGGATAGATGAAATAGATAGTTGTACCGATGGAATAGATCGCTGGGTAGACGAATAGATCGCTGGATAGATGGAATAGATCACAGCATAATTGTGAATCACATTAAGGTAATGACACGGGGGAATCTCCCTGCACCCTTAGGAACCCTGAACGTGACAGGGTAAACTGAAGGAATATTCCCCGCTGTAAGGCAAGGGAAAACTACATAAATTTCCCTCAAATTTTGGAAAATATGATTGAACTACAAAACGAAGATATACTCGAATAATTTTAATATATATATATATATATATATATATATATATATATATATATATATATATATATATATATATAATTAGCTTTATCGACACCATGCCTAACCCTTCTAGGGTAGGGTAGGTGCCTGAGCCCGAGCCTTTAGCTCATAAGACTGTCATTCCCATTTGCCCCCTTGGGGTGGGGGTGGCAGACCAGAGAGGCCTAGCTTGTGGCTAGGCCTGGGGACAGTTGGTCCCAAAGATGAGGAGGTACTTGTGCCTCCTCCCATGGGAGACTTAGGTCTCAGACACTCCCTAAAGAGGGAGCCAAGGCCGGGCCACCACTTGGACAAGGCCCGGGCCGGGAGACTACCGGCTAATCTTAAACTATAATTAGCTTGTATTGTTTAATTTATATTAAGTTAGTGATGAGTGTAATTGGCTCGGTCGTTGTGTGCCATTAACAGTATTGCCAGCGTGGTGCTTGTCTGTGATGGTCGTCGTGCTGGTATCATTACCAGCAACAACAACTGCATGAATGTTGTCAAGGAGAGCAATTAGCTCTGTGCTGCTGGTCTCCAGGTAGCAGCACTCCAACCTTGCTTAGTAAAGGTGTACCATAATGGTTGTCATGGTATGGTTGTCATGTGGTTGTCATGGTATGGTTGTCGTGCCATGGTTGTCATGGTTAGCTGGAGCAACATTATGGTGTTACCTTGACACCTCAGTGGAGAACTGAAGAATATTGAGTGTTTTCAAGCGTTTTTCAGGATTTCAATAATAATAATAATAATAATAATAATAATAATAATAATAATAATAATAATGAATATTGATATGCTATTAATAATACAAATAATAATAGTAATAATAATAATAATATTGTGTCGTAGTTACAGTAGTAATAGTTGTGGTATCGAGAGCGGTAATGGATGTAGTAGTAGTAGTAGTAGTAGTAGTAGTAGTAGTAGTAGTAGTAGTAGTGGTAGTAGTAGTAGTAGTGGTAATAGTAGTAGTAGTGGTAATAGTAGTAGTAGTGGTAGTAGTAGTAGTAGTGGTAGTAGTAGTGGTGGTAGTAGTGGTAATAGTAGTAGTAGTGGTAATAGTAGTAATAGTGGTAATAGTAGTAGTAGTGGTAATAGTAGTAGTAGTGGTAATAGTAGTAGTAGTGGTAGTAGTAGTAGTGGAGGTGGTTGTGGTACACACCAGAGATCCATGCCTACTACGTACACATGTACACACCAGTGATCCATGCCTTGTATATACACATGTACACACTGAAGAAATGCTAAGTACGTACACAGAGAAGAGTGTAGCTGCTAGTGCAGAGGAAGAAGGAAGTAGCGGAGATGTTTGCCAGGGAAGATATATTGGAATTGTAGGTAGAATACTGATGATGCTGGGAGGAGGAAGAGGAGAAGGAGAGAATCAGGGAGGAGGGAGAGAATCAGGGAGGTGGGAGAGAATCAGGGAGGTGGGAGAGAATGAGGGAGGTGGGAGAGAATAAGGGAGGTGGGAGAGAATGAGGGAGGTGGGAGAGAATAAGGGAGAAGGAAAGAGGGAGGAAGAAAGCTATGAGTGTGAGGAGGAATAAAAGAAGAAAAATAATAAGGAATAAAAAGAAAAATAAGAAATAAAAGAAAAATAAAGAATAAAAGAAAAAATGAATAAGGAATAAAAGAAAAATAATTAATAAGAGATAAAAGAAAAAAGATGAAAAGAGATATAAATAAAAAGAAAAATAGATAGAAAGGATGACAAAAATAAAATAACTAAACAAATGACTGGTAACAAAAATTAAGTCCGCTAAAGCTGGAAAAAAAAGCTGAAAGGCTTCAGCAGGAGAAAGCTGAAGCTGGAACATTTTTAAGCTGGAATGAGCTGAATCTTGTGTAAGATAAAGCTGAATTATACCAGAGCTGGTGTAAACTGAAGCTTGAGTAAGCTGATGCAGTCTGAAAGGTGCAACAGGCTAAAGCTGGAGCAAGCTTAGAGACAACTTTACTTAATACAAAGCCCTAACACAGAAGGAACACGCTTAACGAAGCTGTAACATAGAAGGAACACGCTTAACGAAGCTGTAACATAGAAGGAACACGCTTAACGAAGATGTAACATAGAAGGAACACGCTTAACGAAGATGTAACATAGAAGGAACACGCTTAACGAAGATGTAACATAGAAGGAACACGCTTAACGAAGATGTAACATAGAAGGAACACGCTTAACGAAGATGTAACATAGAAGGAACACGCTTAACGAAGATGTAACATAGAAGGAACACGCTTAACGAAGATGTAACACAGAAGGAACACGCTTAACGAAGATGTAACATAGAAGGAACACGCTTAACGAAGATGTAACATAGAAGGAACACGCTTAACGAAGATGTAACATAGAAGGAACACGCTTAACGAAGATGTAACATAGAAGGAACACGCTTAACAAAGATGTAACATAGAAGGAACACGCTTAACGAAGCTGTAACATAGAAGGAACACGCTTAACGAAGATGTAACATAGAAGGAACACGCTTAACGAAGATGTAACACAGAAGGAACACGCTTAACGAAGATGTAACATAGAAGGAACACGCTTAACGAAGATGTAACATAGAAGGAACACGCTTAACGAAGATGTAACATAGAAGGAACACGCTTAACGAAGATGTAACATAGAAGGAACACGCTTAACAAAGATGTAACATAGAAGGAACACGCTTAACGAAGATGTAACATAGAAGGAACACGCTTAACGAAGATGTAACATAGAAGGAACACGTTTAACGAAGCTGTAACACAGAAGGAACACGCTTAACGAAGATGTAACATAGAAGGAACACGTTTAACGAAGCTGTAACACAGAAGGAACACATTTAACGAAGCTGTAACACAGAAGGAACACGTTTAACGAAGCTATAACGTAAAGGGAACACGTTAAACGAAGCTGTAACACAGAAGGAACAAATTTAACGAAGCTGTAACACAGAAGGAACACGTTTAACGAAGCTATAACGTAAAGGGAACACGTTAAACGAAGCTGTAACACAGAAGGAACAAATTTAACGAAGCCATAACGGAGAAGGAACACGTTTAACGAAGCTGAAACATAGAAGGAGCAAGTTTAACGAAGCTGTAACACAGAAGGAACACGTTTAACGAAGTTATAACGTAAAGGGAACACGTTTAACGAAGCTATAAAGTAAAGGGAACACGTTTAACGAAGCTATAACGTAAAGGGAACACGTTTAACGAAGCTATAACGTAAAGGGAACACGTTTAACGAAGCTATAACGTAAAGGGAACACGTTTAACGAAGCTATAACGTAAAGGGAACACGTTTAACGAAGCTATAACGTAAAGGGAACACGTTTAACGAAGCTATAACGTAAAGGGAACACGTTTAACGAAGCTATAACGTAAAGCGAACACGTTTAACGAAGCTATAACGTAAAGGGAACACGTTTAACGAAGCTATAACGTAAAGGGAACACGTTTAACGAAGCTATAACGTAAAGGGAACACGTTTAACGAAGCTATAACGTAAAGGGAACACGTTTAACGAAGCTATAACGTAAAGCGAACACGTTTAACGAAGCTATAACGTAAAGGGAACACGTTTAACGAAGCTATAACGTAAAGCGAACACGTTTAACGAAGCTATAAAGTAAAGGGAACACGTTTAACGAAGCTATAACGTAAAGGGAACACGTTTAACGAAGCTATAACGTAAAGGGAACACGTTTAACGAAGCTATAACGTAAAGGGAACACGTTTAACGAAGCTATAACGTAAAGGGAACACGTTTAACGAAGCTATAACGTAAAGGGAACACGTTTAACGAAGCTATAACGTAAAGGGAACACGTTTAACGAAGCTATAACGTAAAGG
This sequence comes from Cherax quadricarinatus, assembly GCF_038502225.1. Classification (NCBI taxonomy): domain Eukaryota; kingdom Metazoa; phylum Arthropoda; class Malacostraca; order Decapoda; family Parastacidae; genus Cherax; species Cherax quadricarinatus. The sequence goes on from NW_027195732.1 coordinate 51,037, forward strand.
GAACACGTTTAACGAAGCTATAACGTAAAGGTAACACGTTTAACGAAGCTATAACGTAAAGGGAACACGTTTAACGAAGCTATAACGTAAAGGGAACACGTTTAACGAAGCTATAACGTAAAGGGAACACGTTTAACGAACCTATAACGTAAAGGGAACACGTTTAACGAAGCTATAACGTAAAGGGAACACGTTTAACGAACCTATAACGTAAAGGGAACACGTTTAACGAAGCTGTAAGTAAAACATTATAGTTTGAATTTTAATGTTGGGTAAATTGTTTTTTGTGGCGGAGGTGAATAAGAGTATTAAGAACAGTTCCTTGTATCATATATTATCCCCCCTCCACCCATGGTCGTGGGCGTGGGTTAATCCCGCCTCCGCCCATGGTCGTGGGCGTGGGTTAATCCCGCCTCCGCCCATGGTCGTTGGCGTGGGTTAATTCCGCCTCCACCCATGGTCGTGGGCGTGGGTTAATCCTGCCTCCACCCATGGTCGTGGGCGTGGGTTAATCCCGCCTCCACCCATGGTCGTGGGCGTGGGTTAATCCTGCCTCCATCCATGGTCGTTGGCGTGGGTTAATTCCGCCTCCACCATGGTCGTGGGCGTGAGTTAATCCTGCCTCCACCAATGGTCGTGGGTTAATCCTGCCTCCACCCATGGTCGTGGGCGTGGGTTAATCCCGCCTCCACTCATGGTCGTGGGTTAATCCCGCCTCCACCCATGGTCGTGGGTTAATCCCGCCTCCACCCATGGTCGTGGGTTAATCCCGCCTCCACCCATGGTCGTGGGTTAATCCCGCCTCCACCATGGTCGTGGGCGTGGGTTAATCCTGCCTCCACCCATGGTCGTGGGCGTGGGTTAACCCTGCCTCCATCCATGGTCGTGGGCGTGGGTTAGTCCCGCCTCCACCCATGGTCGTGGGCGTGGGTTAATCCCGCCTTCACCCATGGTCGTGGGTTAATCCCGCCTCCACCCATGGTCGTGGGTTAATCCCGCCTCCACCCATGGTCGTGGGTTAATCCCGCCTCCGCCCATGGTCGTGGGCGTGAGTTAATCCCGCCTCCGACCATGGTCGTGGGTTAATCCCGCCTCCGCCCATGGTCGTGGGCGTGTTTTAATACCGCCTCCGCCCATGGTCGTGGGTTAATCCCGCCTCCACCCATTGTCGTGGGCGTGGATTAATCCCGCCTCCGCCCATGGTCGTGAGCGTGGGTTAATCCCGCCTCCACCCATTGTCGTGGGCGTGGGTTAATCCCGCCACCACCCATGGTCGTGGGCGTGGGTTAACCCCGCCTCCACCCATGGTCGTGGACGTGGGTTAATCCCGCCTCCACCCATGGTCGTGGGTTAATCCCACCTCCACCCATGGTCGTGGGCGTGGGTTAATCCCGCCTTCACCATGGTCGTGGGTTAATCCCGCCTCCACCCATGGTCGTGGCCGTGGGTTAATCAGGCCTCCACCCATGGTCGTGGGCGTGGGTTAACCCCGCCTCCGCCCATGGTCATGGACGTGGGTTAATCACGCCTTCACCCATGGTCGTGGGTGTGGGTTAATCCCGCCTCCACCCATGGTCGTGGGTTAATCCCACCTCCACCCATGGTCGTGGGCGTGGGTTAATCCCACCTCCACCCATGGTCGTGGGCTAATCCCACATCCACCCATGGTCGTGGGTTAATCCCGCCTCCACCCATGGTCGTGGGCATGGGTTAATCCAGCCACCGACCATGGTCGTGGGCGTGGGTTAATCCCGCCTCCACCCATGGTCGTGGGTTAATCCCGCCTCCACCCATGGTCGTGGGCGTGGGTTAATCCAGCCTCCGACCATGGTCGTGGGCGTGGGTTAATCCCGCCTCCACCCATGGTCGTGGGCGTGGGTTAATCCCTCCTCCACCCATCGTCGTGGGCGTGGGTTAATCCAGCCTCCGCCCATGGTCGTGGGCGTGGGTTAATCCCACCTACACCCATGGTCGTGGGCGTGGGTTAATCCCGCCTCCACCCATGGTCGTGGGTTAATCCCGCCTCCACCCATGGTCGTGGGCGTGGGTTAATCCAGCCTCCACCCATGGTCGTGGGCGTGGGTTAATCCCGCCTCCACCCATGGTCGTGGGCGTGGGTTAATCCCGCCTCCACCCATGGTCGTGAGCGTGGGTTAATCCCGCCTCCTCCCATGGTCGTGGGCGTGGGTTAATCCCGCCTCCACCCATGGTCGTGGTTTAATCCCACCTCCACCCATGGTCGTGGGTTAATCCCGCCTCCACCCATTGTCGTGGGTTAATCCCGCCTCCACCCATTGTCGTGGGTTAATCCCGCCTCCACCCATGGTGGTGGGCGTGGGTTAATCCCGCCTCCACCCATGGTCGTGGGTTAATCCCGCCTCCACCCATGGTCGTGGGCGTGGGTTAATCCAGCCTCCGACCATGGTCGTGGGCGTGGGTTAATCCCGCCTCCACCCATGGTCGTGGGCTAATCCCGCCTCCACCCATGGTCGAGGGCGTGGGTTAATCCAGTCTCCGACCATGGTCTTGGGTTAATCCCGCCTCCACCCATGGTCGTGGGTTAATCCCGCCTCCACCCATGGTCGTGGGTTAATCCCGCCTCCACCCATGGTCGTGGGCGTGGGTTAATCCCGCCTCCACCCATGGTCGTGGTTTAATCCCACCTCCACCCATGGTCGTGGGTTAATCCCGCCTCCACCCATTGTCGTGGGTTAATCCCGCCTCCACCCATTGTCGTGGGTTAATCCCGCCTCCACCCATGGTGGTGGGCGTGGGTTAATCCCGCCTCCACCCATGGTCGTGGGTTAATCCCGCCTCCACCCATGGTCGTGGGCGTGGGTTAATCCAGCCTCCGACCATGGTCGTGGGCGTGGGTTAATCCCGCCTCCACCCATGGTCGTGGGATAATCCCGCCTCCACCCATGGTCGAGGGCGTGGGTTAATCCAGTCTCCGACCATGGTCTTGGGTTAATCCCGCCTCCACCCATGGTCGTGGGTTAATCCCGCCTCCACCCATGGTCGTGGGTTAATCCCGCCTCCACCCATGGTCGTGGGCGTGGGTTAATCCCGCCTCCACCCATGGTCGTGGGCGTGGGTTAATCCAGCCTCCGACCATGGTCGTGGGCGTGGGTTAATCCAGCCTCCACCCATGGTCGTGGGCTAATCCCGCCTCCACCCATGGTCGTGGGCGAGGGGTAATCCAGCCTCCGACCATGGTCTTGGGTTAATTCCGCCTCCACCCATGGTCGTGGGTTAATCCCGCCTCCACCCATGGTCGTGGGCGTGGGTTAATCCAGCCTCCGCCCATGGTCGTGGGCGTGGGTTAATCCCACCTCCACCCATGGTCGTGGGCGTGGGTTAATCCCGCCTCCACCCATGGTCGTGGGTTAAACCCGCCTCCACCCATGGTCGTGGGCGTGGGTTAATCCAGCCTCCACCCATGGTCGTGGGCGTGGGTTAATCCCGACTCCACCCATGGTCGTGGGCGTGGGTTAATCCCGCCTCCACCCATGGTCGTGGGTTAATCCCGCCTCCACCCATGGTCGTGGGCGTGGGTTAATCCCGCCTCCACCCATGGTCGTGGGTTAATCCCGCCTCCACCCATGGTCGTGGGTTAATCCCAATTCCACCCATGGTCGTGGGTTAATCCCGCCTCCACCCATGGTCGTGGGTTAATCCCGCCTCCACCCATGGCCGTGGGCATGGGTTAATCCCGCCTCCACCCATGGTCGTGGGTTAATCCCGCCTCCACCCATGGTCGTGGGCGTGGGTTAATCCAGCCTCCGACCATGGTCGTGGGCGTGGTTTAATCCCGCCTTCACCCATAGTCGTGGGTTAATCCCGCCTCCACCCATGGTCGTGGGCGTGGGTTAATCCAGCCTCCGATCATGGTCGTGGGCGTGGGTTAATCCTGCCTCCGCCCATGGTCGTGGTCGTGGGTTAATCCCGCCTCCGCCCATGGTCGTGGGTTAATCCCGCCTCCGCCCATGGTCGTGGGTTAATCCCGCCTCCGCCAATGGTCGTGGGCGTGTTTTAATCCCACCTCCGCCCATGGTCGTGGGCGTGTTTTAATCCCGCCTCCGCCCATGGTCGTGGGTTAATCCCGCCTTCACCCATGGTCGTGGGCGTGGATAAATCCCGCCTCCGCCCATGGTCGTGGGGGTGGGTTAATCCCGCCTCCACCCATGGTCGTGGGCGTGGGTTAATCTCGCCTCCGCCCATGGTCGTGGGCGTGGGTTAATCCCGCCTCCACCCATGGTCGTGGGCGTGGGTTAATCCCGCCTCCACCCATGGTAGTGGGTGTGGTGTTATCCCACCTCCACCCATGGCACTGGGCGTGGGGTTATTCCACCTCCACCCATGGTACTGGGCGTGGGGTTATTCCACCTCCACCCATGGTCGTGGGCGCGGGTTTATCCCGCCTCCGCCCATGGTCGTGGGTTAATCCCGCCTCCGCCCATGGTCGTGGGCGTGGGTTAATCCCGCCTTCACCCATGGTCGTGGGCGTGGTTTAATCCCGCCTCCGCCCATGGTAGTGGGCGTGGTGTTATCCCACCTCCACCCATGGTACTGGGCGTTAGGTTATCCCACCTCCGCCCATGGTACTGGGCGTGGGGTTATTCCACCTCCACCCATGGTACTGGGCGTGGGGTTATTCCACCTCCACCCATGGTTGTGGGCGTAGGTTTATCCCGCTTCCGCGTATGGTCGTGGGCGTGGGTTAATCCCGCCTCCGCCCATGGTCGTGTCCGTGTTTTAATCCCGCCTCCGCCCATGGTCGTGGGTTAATCCCGCCTCCACCCATGGTCGTGGGCGTGGGTTAATCCCGCCTCCACCCATGGTCGTGGGCGTGGGTTAATCTCGCCTCCGCCCATGATCGTGGGCGTGGGTTAATCCCGCCTCCACCCATGGTCATATGCTTGGGTTAATCCCCCCTCCACCCATGGTAGTGGGCATGGTGTTATCCCACCTCCACCCATGGCACTGGGCGTGGGGTTATCCCACCTCCACCCATGGTACTGGGCGTGGGGTTATCCCAACTCCACCCATGGTACTGGGCGTGGGGTTATCCCACCTCCACCCATGGTACTGGGCGTGGGGTTATCCCACCTCCACCCATGGTACTGGGCGTGGGGTTATCCCAGCTCCACCCATGGTACTGGGCGTGGGGTTATCCCAGCTCCACCCATGGTACTGGGCGTGGGGTTATCCCAGCTCCACCCATGGTACTGGGCGTGGGGTTATCCCACCTCCACCCATGGTACTGGGCGTGGGGTTATCCCACGTCCACCCATGGAACTGGGCGTGGGGTTATCCCACGACCACCCATCGCACTGGGCGTGGGGTTATCCCACCTCCGCCCATGGCACTGGGCGTGGGGTTATCCCACCTCCACCCATGGCACTGGGCGTTGGGTTATCCCACCTCCACCCATGGTACTGGGCGTGGGGTTATCCCACCTCCACCCATGGTACTGGGCGTGGGGTTATCCCACCTCCACCCATGGTACTGGGCGTGGGGTTATCCCACGTCCACCCATGGCACTGGGCGTGGGGTTATCCCACGTCCACCCATGGCACTGGGCGTGGGGTTATCCCACTTCCACCCATGGCACTGGGCGTGGGGTTATCCCACGTCCACCCATGGCACTGGGCGTGGGGTTATCCCACTTCCACCCATGGCACTGGGCGTGGGGTTATCCCACCTCCACCCATGGCACTGGATCGCGGATGAGGATTACCCTGTACTCATGGTGGAAGGAGTGGCTAACCGCATTCCAACGATGGTAAGAATAGTGAGGGAGAGTGAAGACAGAGGGAGGGAAGGCAACTCCCATGTGCCAGATATATAGATGGAGCAGCAGCAGGAGAAGGAGAAGAATAAGTCTTGAAGAAGAGTACAAAGATCAAAGAAGAGGGAACAGTATCTCAGTGTGTTGATGTCTTGGCCGGAATTCTGCCTCCTGTTTTAACTGAAGTGGTAAAGTTTAGATTAGGTTTGGCGAAGGCGAGGAGGAGGAAGAGAAGGAGGAGGAGGAAGAGAAGGAGGAGGAGGAGGAGGAAGAAGAAGAGAAGAGGGGTGGTGGTTGTCACCTCTCCCGAAAGTAAACATTGAACTCCTGCCTCATAATAGGAATTTATCATCGTGGATTTTGATCGTATCTTATCTCTTGTTATCTACGAGGTTTCGGTCGCCCTGACGCACGTCATCTATACAGAAGTTAAAAAAAAAAGGGCAAGGTTGGGGATTACTTTTAATTCTTTTAATTACTTTTAATTCTTATTGACCTTCTGTGGATTTAAAGCATATTTTGTTTAGTTACTGGAGCAAAACACCAGCACAGCATTGATTTGTGTGATTGTACTTAATGCTACAAATCTCAGTTGTTCGAAACCACGTGTGAAAGACTTTCGTACCGGTTCACTATCCCTAACACGACCGCGGTCCCCATACGCCCCGGGGTCCTCATACACGCCGCGGCTCCCTTACGCTACGCGAGTCACTTCTCTAAGCAACAGTAGTCATTACCATCACTCCAGTGGAGTGACGGTAATGACTATTGTGCGGAGGTAACGGAGTAACAAAGGTGCGCACCTCCCTCCGTTACCTTTGTCACTCGAACTTGTGTTTACAACGGCACACATCATGACGCACATCCATTACCTTTGTCATGCGAATGTCATCTGTTTTCAGCATTGCTAAAGGATAATCTCGCATATTTAAAATAATCAACGTCATGACATGAATATGATTATCAGAATAATTGTTATCCGAATAATTGTCAATAAAAGTATTATTATTGATAGCTTAGGTCAAGTTTGTAAGAAAACAATACAAGTGTTTCCTGACGCGGGTCTTAGTCATGTGATGACCCGCAGCTGGAGCTTTTGGTCATCTAACCGAGGCCTTCCACTGGCTTACCCCTCCACCCCTTAGTTGGTGCTGATCTGTCACTGAGATGATTGGTTCTGCATTGCAACAAGATGATCAGTGAAGTCGGAGGTAATTGAAGACACTCACTCTGAGGTCTTTCGCAGCATCCATCTAATGTGACATTTATTGTGGCAACGTTTCGCTCTCCAGGAGCTTTGTCAAGCGAAACGTTGCCACAATAAAATATCAAATTGCAATAATGTTGGTAGAATTACCGACAATAGAAGATATGTACAACTAATACGACATTTTTATTGTGGCAATGTTTCGCTCTCAGCGAAGTTTTGCCACAATAAAAATATCGCATCCGTTGCGTCTATGTCTTTTTGCGTAATATTTTGTCGGTAATTCCACCATTTTACCGAAACTGCTTCGCATAGGTACGTCGTGGTAAAGAGCATCATTACTCTCGAGGTTCGCTTGAATAAATCCAAACACTATTCCAGGATTTGTGGCCAGAAATTCACAAGTGGTTTTCGTCTGAATTGTATTTTAAGTCCTCATCAAACGATAACTCTGTTAATTTATGGTTCGTGAAACCACAGAGTGTGGAACAGGGAAAAGAACTTCAAGTGAATTTCGTGTCCAGAGACAGAAGTGTTTTGTAGCTGCGGGCTCAGTTGCTTGGCGATTTCGAGTATGTCCTTAACATGCTTATCCAAGACTGATTCATCTGTTTATGGCAATAATTATACCATTGACAAGCACTGGAGGGAATTCACGTTTACACTGCTAAACTTGTTGGATTTTTTAAATCATTGCTTTGGCTTGTCTTGTGTGTTGAGCACACAAGACAAGGCGCTAACACACCTCGAGGCTAAAAGTCACTCAGTTCGAAGTCAAGCCAAGAGGACAAGTACACCGGGTTGCCCACAACTAATTGCTGAACTTTGCATCACAGTTCGAAAAGTCTTGTCAAAACATTGCGGCTTGACAGCCAGTTCATTGTGCAGCATTATGTGTGCTGTCTGTTTTATTGCCCAGAGTTGTAAAAGTATTTCAGTTTTGAGGACGAGATTTGATGAAGTTTAATATTTTCACCGAATCGTCGAGTATTGACGCAAGATCTTCTAATTTGTTTTTACCAGAGGACCTCTCTCTGTGAACGCTCTAGTGTAGCCAGGAAACTGGTGAAGCGACTATCACCATGTCATTGACATCGCTCCATTGGTACATACTCCCACACACCTCACCCAGTTGATTCCAGTAGCTCTCACGATATCAATTAAAAATATCTAGTGTCACGGAGCCAACTAGACAGAAATTTCTAGTGAACTGTATATAGCCTTAATTACGGAACGTAAAGCAAAAGACTAGTCAGCTGTACAACACCCTTGGACTAGTAAATTCCCAGTTAATAGCCTGTATTTTTATGCTATTGATTAGTTGGCAGAGAATGTTTCCTGACAGGCTATCAGTACAGCCAGACACCTGGAAAAAAAAAGGGGGGATTGTATACAGCGTTTTCTATGCCTTTTCCCCCAGGCTTGCAGTTACTGTGTTTTGCCACCGCCCAGCATATTGTTTTCCGTGACCATGCGTGGCATTCCCTCCTTGAGCTGCGGAATAAGGTTCTCATTGTGTCCTCGTAATGTATGTTTTTTTTCCGCAGTTTTCAGTTAAAGGTAAGTCGAATGTGTTCAAAATCTGATTTAAAAGGGAAATGTTTACTCGCGATTTCCGCCATTACGGAATTTTTATCGCGCACCCCCAGAAATCGCCTCGCGCGATTTGGGAAACTGCTCTGGGTTGTGGGAGGGAAGCGAAAGTAGTTTGACAGAGTAGTTTACATCTAGGTAGATGGGATGCTGTCAGCGGGAGTTAATTCTCAAGACTAGTGCTCCTTCACTCTTTCTTAGACATTTGGATGTCTTGAAGGAGTCTCCAGGATGGAAGTTTAGAAGTCTCACTACTCAAGAAGCAACAGATGGAGGATCGAGCCTCCTCCAGTCCATGCTCCGACTGACCCACGCGAGTTTAGAGTTCCATGGAATACAATACAATGCTTGCTCAAGATATTAGCATTAATGAAGGCAAATGTGTTAGAAAGAATTTTTCACTTCTCCTTAACTCCCACCATCCCCTCCCTCCCTCCCTCCTTCTATCCATCCATCCCCTCCCTTTCTCCCTCTCCCTCCCTCCCTCACTCCCTCCTTCTACTTTCTCTCACTTATCCTTCCTTCCCTTCCTCTTATATATTTCCCTACCTCACCTCTTTTTGCCTCTCTCCCTCATTCCAAGACTGGTGGTGCAGTTCCAGGTATTCCAAGCTTCTGTTAGTGCAGTTCCAGGTATTCCAAGCTTCTGGTGGTGCACTTCCAGGTATTCCAAGCTTCTGGTAGTGCAGTTCCAGGTATTCCAAGCTTCTGGTAGTGCAGTTCCAGGTATTCCAAGCTTCTGGTGGTGCAGTTCCAGGTATTCCAAGCTTCTGGTGGTGCAGTTCCAGGTATTCCAAGCTTCTGGTAGTGCAGTTCCAGGTATTCCAAGCTTCTGGTAGTGCAGTTCCAGGTATTCCAAGCTTCTGGTGGTGCAGTTCCAGGTATTCCAAGCTTCTGTTAGTGCAGTTCCAGGTATTCCAAGCTTCTGGTGGTGCAGTTCCAGGTATTCCAAGCTTCTGGTAGTGCAGTTCCAGGTATTCCAAGCTTCTGATAGTGCAGTTCCAGGTATTCCAAGCTTCTGGTGGTGCAGTTCCAGGTATTCCAAGCTTCTGGTGGTGCAGTTCCAGGTATTCCAAGCTTCTGGTAGTGCAGTTCCAGGTATTCCAAGCTTCTGGTAGTGCAGTTCCAGGTATTCCAAGCTTCTGGTGGTGCAGTTCCACGTATTCCAAGCTTCTGGTGGTGCAGTTCCAGGTATTCCAAGCTTCTGGTAGTGCAGTTCCAGGTATTCCAAGCTTCTGGTAGTGCAGTTCCAGGTATTCCAAGCTTCTGGTAGTGCAGTTCCCGGTATTCCAAGCTTCTGGTGGTGCAGTTCCAGGTATTCCAAGCTTCTGGTAGTGCAGTTCCAGGTATTCCAAGATTCTGTTAGTGCAGTTCCAGGTATTCCAAGCTTCTGGTGGTGCAGTTCCAGGTATTCCAAGCTTCTGGTGGTGCAGTTCCAGGTATTCCAAGCTTCTGTTAGTGCAGTTCCAGGTATTCCAAGCTTCTGGTGGTGCAGTTCCAGGTATTCCAAGCTTCTGGTAGTGCAGTTCCAGGTATTCCAAGCTTCTGGTAGTGCAGTTCCAGGTATTCCAAGCTTCTGGTGGTGCAGTTCCAGGTATTCCAAGCTTCTGGTGGTGCAGTTCTTAACTCAGTGGTGACCTGTACTTAACTCTGTGAAGAAGTGTCTTGTGTGCTCCCGTGGACTGAACCAAGATGCCCTCCATCGAGCACCTTTACCAGCAACTTAAGGAAGAATTGAGGGCAGCGAAGATGGAGATACGGCGATTGACCGAGGAAAACAAGAGGATTCGTAGTAGTCCTCCTGTTTCGAGTCCTCAGGTCAAGAAGGGATCGTGGTCAGTGGCTGGACAGCAGGGGACGACGAAGTTGACGATCAAGAAGACGAATGGAAAGCCAGAAACAATGAAGAAGAGACTGCTGTGGAAACTCCTGTGGAAACCTCCAACGCATTCTCGGTGCTACCCGACGAATGTGAGTCGACTACTGGGATCGTCACGACGAACGACAACAAGGAAGGTAAGAATATTGTTGTTGTTGGGGATAGCCAGGTTAGATACATGGATAGGGCATTCTGCTTGAAGGACAGGAGTAGGAGACAAAGGGTATGCTTTCCTGGGGCTGGGATGGAGGACATTGTTAGCCGGCTTGACAACATCATGAACGGTAATTTGATCAATCCTATTATTTGCCTCAATGCTGGAGGCAATGATGTAGGCAAGCGTAGAAGTGAGGATTTAGTTAGAAAGTTCAGGACAGCTATAGACATAATTAGGAAGAAGGGGGGGCGCCCTGTTATATGTGGCATTTTGCCAAGAGGTGTTGGTAATGAATTGGTATTAATTGTTGGCTGGATAAACACTGTAAGGATAATGCAGTACCATTCATTGACAACTGGGACAACTTCTATGGCCAAAATGACATGTATGCCAGGGATGGGGTTCACTTATCCAGGGCAGGTGTGGGTTTTGAACATTAAAATGGTATAAAATACCGACAGGTTGTTAGGTAAGACACATATGCAACAGTTAGGTATCTTTATTATGAAACGTTTCGCCTACACAGTAGGCTTCTTCAGTCGAGTACAGAAAAGTTGATAGAAGCGGAAGATACTTGAAGACGATGTAATCAGTCCATCACCCTTAAAGTTTTGAGGTGGTTAGTCCCTCAGTCTGGAGAGGAGCATTGTTCCATAGTATGAAACAATATGGAGATGAAGTGACAGGATGGAGCTTTATATAGCGCCAAGAGGTGAGACGTAGGTCACTAGAAGAGGTAAGAACTCAGATGTTGAGAGGTCAGGTCCCTCTCAAATCCAGCCGCTCTCACTAGTGGAAGCTGTCGAAGTTGATTGCAGGTCTGTACCAAGATACCCTTGTGTTGCAGTGTCTGACAGATTGAACATTAAAATGGTGTGGGTTTTCTTGCTAACTCAGTTGAGGGGGTTGTTAGGACTTTAAACTAGGATTAGTTAGAGGCATGGGTTTAGAAATGATAAATAATGAGTATGGATATATTGACTTATGCTCTGATATTAAGAATCTTAATAGTAACTGTCATGGAGTAACACTGGGTAATAATAATTTCAGAAATTGTGTAAAAACAAAGATGAATAGGAAAAATGTGCAGAAGAAAAAACATATGATGGTATTTTGGTTTTGGTCCTCACTACAGTATATAAGCCACGTCTACGGCCCTGTGCTGTACATTCTACAAGATTGATGGACTGAACACATCGACTCCAGGCTGAGGGACTGATTACCTCATACTCCTCCTCTCCTTACGCCTTCCTCTTTGTATTGGACTGATGAAGCCACTGTGTGGCGAAACGTTTCCTGAATAAAGATTCCCATATGCTGCATAAGTGTCTCAATCTTCAACCGGTCCCCTTACTACAGGATGGACATAGACTCATTAGAGAACATACAGAGAAGAATGACTAAAATGATTTACTGTGTAAGGAACCTCCCGTATGAAGATAGACTTAAAGCCTTAAATCTCCACTCTCTGGAGAGGCGTAGAATGAGGGGAGATATCATTGAAGTGTATAAGTGGATGACGGGCATAAACAAGGGAGACATTAATAAAGTACTGAGGGTGTCGAACCAGGTAAGAACCAGGAATAATGGATTTAAGTTGGATAAATTTAGATTTAGAAAGGACATAGGTAAGTACTGGTTTTCTAACAGAGTTGTAGATGCGTGGAAGAGTCTTCCCAGTGGGGTGATAGAGGCTAGGACCTTGGGTAGCTTTAAGAAGAGACTGGACAAATATATGAGTGGGAGGGGCTAGGTTTGATTGGTGTCATGGGGTACGGGAGTTATTTCTTGGGTAGCTCTAGGTAGATGTCGTTTTGATAAGGACCTGCCTCGTATGGGCCAGTAGGCCTTCTGCAGTGTTCCTACATTCTTATGTTCTTATTCCAAGCTTCTGGTAGTGCAGTTCCAGGTATTCCAAGCTTCTGGTAGTGCAGTTCCAGGTATTCCAAGCTTCTGGTAGTGCAGTTCCCGGTATTCCAAGCTTCTGGTGGTGCAGTTCCAGGTATTCCAAGCTTCTGGTAGTGCAGTTCCAGGTATTCCAAGCTTCTGGTAGTGCAGTTCCAGGTGTTCCAAGCTTATGATAGTGCAGTTCCAGGTATTCCAAGCTGCTGATAGTGTAATTCCAGGTATTCCAAGCTTCTGGTAGTGCAGTTCCAGGTATACCAAGCTTCTGGTAGCGCAGTTCCAGGTATTCCAAGCTGCTGATAGTGTAATTCCAGGTATTCCAAGCTTCTGGTAGTGCAGTTCCAGGTATACCAAGCTTCTGGTGGTGTAATTCCTGAGCTAACCTCAACCACCATAAATCTATTGGGAAATATTTAGTTCGACAGCCACTTACCAGCGACGGCTAGTGGGGGAGAGAGAGAGAGAGAGGAGAGAGAGAGAGAGAGGAGAGAGAGAGAGAGAGAGAGCGAGAGAGAGAGAGAGAGAGAGAGAGAGAGAGAGAGAGAGAGAGAGAGAGAGAGAGAGAGAGAGAGAGAGAGAGAAGGCGGACCTCATTGCTGAACACTTTGCTACCAAAATGCAAGTTCCTGATCCAGCAAGGGACCCTCCTTGGCTAGCTGCAAGAACTGTGTCAAAACTGTCAGTGGTGACAATAAGGCAGGAGGAGGTGCATTTCCTTCTTAAATCACTTGACCAAGAAAAGGCTGTGGGCCCAGACAAGTTGAGCCCAAGATTGGCAATATAAACACAAATGCAGTATAATGTGATCCTTTATTGACTACGTTTCGCCCACACAGTGGGCTTTTTCAAGTCACAAACAGAACTACCTGGGGTGGAAGGAACGCGAGTATTTATAGTCTGGCTGAGGTCAGGTGAAGAATGCTGCATCTGATGATGTACCGAGTGGGGTTATAGAGTCTAAAAACTTGGTTAGCTTGGAAAGGAGATTGGATAAGTTTGTGAGCAGACCTTCTACAGTGTTCTTATGTGGGATAGCGATGAAGAAGTTTCTTGGCAAGTGGTTCAGCTATGTTATAGAAGCCACTATTCTGGTTGAAGTTGTCGGATATAGAAATAAGTGATGATTCCAGGATTCTTCGGTATTGAGTGTTGTCTTCTGTGGCGATAAGTCTTGAGTTTCTGTAGTTTATCAAGTGGTTGTGTGAATTACGGTGTTGTACGCAGGCATTCCTTGTGTCGTCAGACCTGCTTGCGTATTGGTGTTCTGAAATACGTGTTTGGAGGTCCCTTGATGTTTCGCCCACGTATAACTTGTTGCAGTCATTACAAGGGATTATGTATACCCCTGCAGAGGATGGAGGCTTGTCCTGCCTACTACTGGTGATGTCCTTGATGGTCGTGGTTGTGGAGGTAGATACTTGGAATGATGTTTTGGCAAAGATGTTGGAAACATGTTTGGCAATGGAGTTGGTGGGAAGGACTATGTATCTCTTCTCGGCAGTGTCTTCTCTGGGTGTGTTGAAGATGTTTAATGCTCGCCGTCTGCAGTCTCTGATGAAGTGACGAGGATAGTGGAGTTTAGAAAATATTTGTTCAATTATAGTGCATTCTTCCTCAAGGAACTCGTTGCTGCAGATTCTGAGTGCACGCAGGAAGAAGCCTATAATTACACCACGTTTGGTTTTGGTGTCGTGGTGAGAGTAGAAGTGGAGAAGATCGTTTTGGTTGGTGGGTTTTCGATAGACTTTAAAACGAAGTTCGTGGTCAGCTTTGCAGAGCAGGACATCAAGGAAAGGAAGAGTGTTGTCGACTTCTTCTTCAAGTGTGAACTGGATTGAAGGCTCGACCTGGTTGAGCTTGTCTTGGAGAGCTTGAACGTTGAAGCGTTTAGGAGTTATGAGGAGAATGTCGTCAACATAACGGAGCCAGGTGACAGACGAAGGAATAATGGTGGAGAAACGTTCGGCTTCTAGATGTTCCATGTATAGGTTCGCCAGGACTGCACTGAGTGGCGAACCCATGGGTAGTCCAAAAGTCTGCTGAAAGAGGTGATTTTCGAAAGAGAAACACGTAAAGCCAACACATAGTTCAACAAGGTCGATGAAATCGCTGGCTGGAATGGGAAGATCAAGTGAATCGTCAATTTTCCTGCGCAAGAGATCGATGGCTTGTGTAGTAGGTACTTTGGTGAATAGAGAAGTCACGTCAAGGCTGGAAAGTTTCTTGTTCCTGATGTTGATGTTGCGAATGCGATTGAGAAGATCACCTGAGTGTTTGAGATGTGCTGGACTGATAGTGCCCAAGAGTTTAGAGAGGTGTTTGGCGAGAATTCCTGAGAGCTGGTGGGGAGCACTGCTTATTCCTCATAACTCCTAAACGCCTCAACGTTCAAGCTCTCCAAGACAAGCTCAACCAGGTCGAGCCTTCAATCCAGTTCACACTTGAAGAAGAAGTCGACAACACTCTTCCTTTCCTTGATGTCCTGCTCTGCAAAGCTGACCACGAACTTCGTTTTAAAGTCTATCGAAAACCCACCAACCAAAACGATCTTCTCCACTTCTACTCTCACCACGACACCAAAACCAAACGTGGTGTAATTATAGGCTTCTTCCTGCGTGCACTCAGAATCTGCAGCAACGAGTTCCTTGAGGAAGAATGCACTATAATTGAACAAATATTTTCTAAACTCCACTATCCTCGTCACTTCATCAGAGACTGCAGACGGCGAGCATTAAACATCTTCAACACACCCAGAGAAGACACTGCCGAGAAGAGATACATAGTCCTTCCCACCAACTCCATTGCCAAACATGTTTCCAACATCTTTGCCAAAACATCATTCCAAGTATCTACCTCCACAACCACGACCATCAAGGACATCACCAGTAGTAGGCAGGACAAGCCTCCATCCTCTGCAGGGGTATACATAATCCCTTGTAATGACTGCAACAAGTTATACGTGGGCGAAACATCAAGGGACCTCCAAACACGTATTTCAGAACACCAATACGCAAGCAGGTCTGACGACACAAGGAATGCCTGCGTACAACACCGTAATTCACACAACCACTTGATAAACTACAGAAACTCAAGACTTATCGCCACAGAAGACAACACTCAATACCGAAGAATCCTGGAATCATCACTTATTTCTATATCCGACAACTTCAACCAGAATAGTGGCTTCTATAACATAGCTGAACCACTTGCCAAGAAACTTCTTCATCGCTATCCCACATAAGAACACTGTAGAAGGTCTGCTCACAAACTTATCCAATCTCCTTTCCAAGCTACCCAAGTTTTTAGACTCTATAACCCCACTCGGTACATCATCAGATGCAGCATTCTTCACCTGACCTCAGCCGGACTATAAATACTCGCGTTCCTTCCACCCCAGGTAGTTCTGTTTGTGACTTGAAAAAGCCCACTGTGTGGGCGAAACGTAGTCAATAAAGGATCACATTATACTGCATTTGTGTTTATATTGCCATTGTGTCGGTATTTTATACCATTTATTTCCATGAGCCCAAGATTGTTGAGAAGATGTGCAGACCAGCTAGCAGCACCTCTAACTCGCATCTTTCAGCACTGCCTAGTACAGTGTAAATGGCCCTCTCCATGGAAAGAGGCAAATGTAGTCCCTGTTCACAAAAAGAAGAGCAGAGCAGAAATCAGCAACTACAGACCAGTGTCACTCCTGTCAATCACTGGTAAGATCCTTGAGACAATAATCTCAAGACAAATGACAGATTTTTTTGACTACCACTCACTACTTTGTGATCGTCAATATGGCTTCAGGAAAGGTTACTCTGCTGCTGATCTGTTGTTAAAACCTCTCCACTAAGTGGCACCAGTCACTGGATGAATCCAAAGTCAGCTGTGTGGTAGCACTGGACATTGCTGGCGCTTTCGACCGGGTGTGGCACCAGGGCCTCTTAGCAAAACTTCAAGCACTGGGAATTGCAGGCTCTACGCTATGTCTCCTCAGTGATTACCTTCATGGTAGATCTCTAAGTGTAGTCCCCAATGGAACGGAATCAGCAAGGCATCCTATTGGGGCAAGCGTTCCACAAGGAAGCGTGCTGGGTCCACTGTTATGGAATGTCTACTTCAACGACCTTCTTCATCTCATCCCAGAATCACATGCATATGCAGACGACTGTACACTGACATTCACTTATCCAAGAGAAGAAATGCCAGCTGCTCTAAGCTACATCAATCACCAGCTGAGAGCTATATCAGCTTGGGGAAATAGATGGCAAGTAACATTTGCACCTGAGAAAACGCAAATGATGATCGTCTCTAGGCACCATGATGGTAATGCTGGTGCAGTAGTAAGGATGAATGGGACGATGTTGGCACCTGGAGAAGTTGATATCCTTGGGGTGAAATTTGACTCCAAACTAACCATGAAGAACCATGTTGTAAATCTTGCAAACAAGGCAGCCAGGAAGCTTACAGCACTTCGCCGTATCTCGCATCTGCTTGACGGTAGGGGTTGCAAGATCCTGTACGAGGCACAAGTACGCTCACACCTTGAGTATGCTTCACTTTCTTGGTTTGCCTGCCCCCCCCCCTCTCATCTGCGACTGCTTGACAGAGTAGAGAACAGAGCAAGACGTCTCATCTCTCGCCTGGACCCATCCTGGATAGATCTGTCATTTCAGCAGAGCCTTCAACATAGGAGGGATGTGGGTGGCCTTACTGTTATGTACAAGGCCAATATTGTCAAAATACCACACTTGGATCCACTTCGAGGACAGCGTGAAACAAGCTTTTATGCCACAAGACGGGCAGAAAGCAGCAACTTCACTCTGGCTGTACCCTTCTCCAGAACATCACTCCATCTGAGATCATACATACCCAGGATGACTCGAGTATGGAACACATTCGTACAGCATAATGTCAACGAGATAAAGTCAGTTGATCAAATGAAAATGCTGGCCCACAGATAGCTCCAACTTCATCCTGTCCCGTACTTGTATGTCTCATAACAATAAAAATGCTTTCAAATGAGCTGATGTAGGTAACAGCTCTTAGCTTGCCAATAAAGTTAGGAATCCTTAACCTGTAATATAGCTGTCATAAAGATAGGGATCCTTAACCTTGTCAAACCCTGTGTAAAAAAAAAAAAAAAAAAAAAAAAAAAAAAAAAGAGATGGAAGCTGTGAAGGCATGGGATAATCCAGTAGCATCACAGGTGGTGACTGATACAGTCAAGTCATAGGAAGTACTGGTTGTAAAATCGTCCCTCGTGGCTGAATGGTATGCTGCTGGACCTGATGCTTGCATGGACCGCGGTTCGAATCCCCCTTCATTCATCTGTATATATGATGGTGAAAGTGTTGAATGATAGTGAAAATGTTTCTTTTCTGGGTCATCCTGCCTCAGTATTGCTTAAAAAAACAGTATTGCTAACAAACATGCATTACGAACCTTCCACGTGTGGGTGACTGGAGTGGCTCGTCGGTAAGGATCAGTTTAACACTTGATACCCACATCCTACACACCCTTACGGACCTCTCTCACACGTATGTGTGTGTGTGTGTGTGTGTGTGTGTGTGTGTGTGTGGAAGCAGTTACCGTCGCTAAGGATCAGTTTACCACTCAGACCTACACGATACACACCCTTACGGACTTCTTGGGTATGTGGAGGCAACCTGAAGGTGGGTAAGGGTCATTATATATACCAGACGCACTCTAAACTCGCCCATATGCACCTCTTGAGGTAATATAGCTTTGTATAGCGTGTAATACGAACTTTGTTATACTTTATGCGATATATACGTTACACGATGTATTTCCACAAAATTCCCGAAGATTTATTTTTGCATTGGTTCTAAGATTTATTTTTGTCTCGGCGCTGTGTATATACACCTCTCAGTGTATATACACCTCTCAGTGTATATACACCTCTCAGTGTATATACACCTCTCAGTGTATATACACCTATCAGTGTATATACACCTATCAGTGTATATACACTTCTCAGTGTATATATACTTCACAGTGTATATACACCTCTCAGTGTATATACACCTATCAGTGTATATACACCTATCAGTGTATATACACTTCTCAGTGTATATATACTTCACAGTGTATATACACCTCTCAGTGTATATACACCTCTCAGTGTATATACACCTATCAGTGTATATACACCTATCAGTGTATATACACTTCTCAGTGTATATATACTTCACAGTGTATATACACCTCTCAGTGTATATACACCGAGAGGTGTATATCTCCCAGTGAACATACACTGACAGTTTACCCCTGTTGTATGAATTAAGTGTGACCCCGCGTTTAAGCGTGACCCTCATGTCTAAGTGTGACCCTCATGTCTAAGTGTGACCCCGCGGCTAAGTGTGACCCTCATGTCTAAGTGTGACCCCGCGTCTAAGGGTGACCCCCGTTTCTAGGTGTGACTCCCCTGGTCACTTTTAAGTAGAACACTTGCCCTGCCTACTAATGACCACACAATATTACTGCAATTAAGACCACTAATTAATTACTTTAATCCTGTCATTAACGCAGACACTGAAGACTGACACAAACTATTATTATTATTATTATTATTATTATTATTATTATTATTATTATTATTATTCAAGGGAAGGCAAGACACGTATGGGTCATATAATGAGAGAGAGCGAGAGAGAGAGAGAGAGAGAGAGAGAGAGAGAGAGAGAGAGAGAGAGAGAGAGAGAGAGAGAGAGAGAGAGAGAGAGAGAGAGAGAGAGAGAGAGAGAGAGAGAGAGAGCCTTGGTTTGGCTTTCGTTGTAGAGAGGCTGCTACTGCTAAGTACAAAGCATGGCGAAGGTATAAGAGACATCCTACCACCTATAACAGGAACTTGCACAGGCAAGCCTGTAGGCATATGGGTGACGTTCAAAAGTGGGTCATTGCTAAATGGGAGGTGGACACAAAAAGAAAGTTAGCATCAGGTAGGGTAGGCTCCAAAACCTGGTGGTCCCTGGTCAAGGACAGACAGGGTTATCTGCCTGATGAACTCATTCCACCTCTAAATCGACAGGATGGGACCACCTCTACTAGTAGTCAAGAGAAGGCAGACCTCTTTGCTGAACACTTTGCTACCAAAATGCAAGTTCCTGATCCAGCAAGGGACCCTCCTTGGCTAGCTGCAAGAACTGTGTCAAAACTGTCAGTGGTGACAATAAGGCAGGAGGAGGTGCATTTCCGTCTTAAATCGCTTGACCAAGAAAAGGTTGTGGGCTCAGACAAGTTGAGCCCAAGATTGCTGAGAAGATGTACAGACCAGCTAGCAGCACCTCTAACTCGCATCTTTCAGCACTGCCTAGTACAGTGTAAATGACCCTCTCTGTGGAAAGAGGCAAATGTAGTCCCTGTTCACAAAAAGAAGAGCAGAGCAGAAATCAGCAACTACAGACCAGTGTCACTCCTGTCAATCACTAGTAAGATCCTTGAGACAATAATCTCAAGGCAAATGACAGAGTTTTTTTGACTACCACTCACTACTTTGTGATCGTCAATATGGCTTCAGGAAAGGTTACTCTGCTGCTGATCTGTTGTTAAACCTCTCCACTAAGTGGCACCAGTCACTGGATGAATCCAAAGTCAGCTGTGTGGTAGCACTGGACATTGCTGGTGCTTTCGACCGGGTGTGGCACCAGGGCCTCTTAGCAAAACTTCAAGCACTGGGAATTGCAGGCTCTACGTTGTCTCCTCAGTGATTACCTCTATGGTAGATCTCTAAGGGTAGTTCTCAATAGAACGGAATCAGCAAGACATCCTAATGGGGCAAGTGTTCCACAAGGAAGCGTGCTGGGACCAATGTTTTGGAATGTCTACTTCAATGACCTTCTTCATCTCATCCCAGAATCCCATGCATATGCAGACGACTGTACACTGACATTCACTTATCTAAGAGAAGAAATGCCAGCTGCTCTAAGCTACATCAATCACCATCTAAGAGCTATACCAGCTTGGGGAAATAGATGGCGGGCAACATTTGCACCTGAGAAACGCAAATGATGATATCTCAGGCACCATGATGGTAATGCTGGTGCAGTAAGATGAATGAGGGTGTTGTCCTGGAGAAGAAGCGATATCCTTGGGGTGAAATTTGACTCAAACTGACCATGAAGAATCATGTTGTAAATCTGCAAACAAGGCAGCCAGGAAGCTTACGGCACTTCGCCGTATCTCACATCCGCTTCGACAGGGTTGCAAGACTTGCATGAGGTAATGCTAATTTCATCGCCTGAGTATGCTCCACTTTCTTGTCGGCTCTCCCCCTCCTCCATCTGCGACTGCTTGACAGAGTAGAGAATCAGAGGAAGACGTCCCCATCTCTTCGCCTGACCCATCCTGATAGGATCTGTCATTTCAGCAGAGCCTTCAACACAGGAGGGATGTGTGGGCTTACTGTTGCGTACAAGGCCAATACTGTCAAAGTACCACACTTGATCCACTTTGAGGACAGCGTGAAAACAAGCTTTTATGCCACAAGACGGCAGAAACAGCAACCCACTCTGGCTGCAATTCTCTCCAGAACATCACTCAATCTGAGATCATATATACCCAGGATGACTGAGTATGGAACACATCTGTACAGCATAATGATAACGAGATAAAGCTGGGGTTGATCATATGAAAATGCTGGCTCACAGATGGCTCAAATCATCCTGTTCGTACTTGTATGTCTCATAACGATAAAAATGCTTTCAAATGAGCCTGATGTATGTAAATAGCTCTTAGTCTTGCCAACAAAGTTAGGAATCCTTAACCTGTAAATAGTTTGTCAATAAAAAACTAGGATCCTTAACCTTGTCTGAACCCTATGTAAAAGAGAGAGAGAGAGAGAGAGAGAGAGAGAGAGAGAGAGAGAGAGAGAGAGAGAGAGAGAGAGAGAGAGAGAGAGAGAGAGAGAGAGAGAGAGAGAGAGAATAAATTTCCTCACCTAGACGACAACAATTCACACCATTTTTCTCCTCATGTTTTTCATAAACTTGGGGGAGATGAGAGGTTGAAAACTCCAATTAATTTTCCTAAGTTTGACGCTTCTACATTAATATATAAAAATATCTTGCATTTAACACCTCGTTGACACTCATTCCACTTCAGAGTGGAAATGAAGTGAATGACCAGATGAAGAAGTGGTAGAGATAAGATGATCCTACACACAGCTTCTGAAGATCTGGGCACATAAGGCCCCTTCTGGCTAAGCACACACACACACACACACACCTCTGTCTCTCACCTTCATCTCTTCCGATTCCTCCCTTTCTTCCATTCTTCATCTTCCTATTCCTCTCCTCTTCCTATCATACTCTCTCCTCACATTTCATCCCTCCCTCTGTCTCCTCCTACGTCTCTCTCTCTCTCCTTTTTCCTCCCCTTTCGCTATCCTCCTAGTTACTCATCTAAAATTCTACTACTCAACAATAATTTCTATCTAAAATTTACCACTAACAATACTTATCTAAAATTTACTACTAACAATACTTACCTAAAATTTACTAATCAATACTTATCTAAAATTTACCACTAACAATACTTATCTAAATTTACCACTAACAATACTTATCTAAAATTTACCATTAACACACTTATCTAAAATTTACCACTAACAATACTTTCATCTAAAATTTACCACTAACAATACTTATCTAAAATTTACTAATTAACAATACTCTATCTAAATTTAACACTAACACATTTCACCTAAAATTTACCATTAACAATACTTATCTAAATTTACCACTAACAATACTTTCATCTAAAATCTCCACACCACAATACTCTATCTAAAATTCCACTTCACTAACACTTATCTAAAATTCTACCACCAACAATACTTCTATCTAAAATCTTTACTATCAACAATACTTACCTAAAAATTTACCACTAACAATACTTATCTAAATTTACCATCAACAATACTTATCTAAAATCACTAATTAACAATACTTACTCTAAATTTACTAATTAACAATACTTATCTAAAATTTACCACTAACAATACTTACCTAAAATTTACCACTAACAATACTTACCTAAAATTTACTACTAACAATACTCAATAAAGCAGATATACATTGTACGTTTGTTGCAAATGCTGCCTACACACTGGATGACTGGTACTGACTTATAACAAGAGTTTACATTGTGGCTGGCAAGAAACATGAGGTCTATCATCTGACATGATTAAAGTGATAATTAGTGTCAATCTTTATTAATTATTGAGCAATTCTTTCACCTAATTACTTAAGACGTTCTTTGGTGTGGAGCAATTATACTGATAAAGGAGACATTAGTGTAATTTAAAGGTGTGTATTCTAGTTTAATTGTATAATTAGGAAGAGAGAGAGAGAGAGTGAGAGAGAGAGAGATGTAAGACTGTGATTGTTTCTCCGATTTAAAAACTCTTCTTTTCCTCTACAATTTTTCAAGATTCTCTCTCTCTCTCTCCTCCTCTTTCTCTCTCTTTCTTTCTCTCTCTCTTTGTCTCTTCCATCTATCTCTATCTCTGTACAAAGGTTAGGTTAAGGGCTCCTAACTTGACAAACTAAGAGCTGCTCTCTCTCACCACTCACTCCTCTCTCCTCATTTACGTGCTTATGGAACGTGAATGCGCCTATAAAACATACCTCTTTATGTAAAAAGAATGTCAAAGAAATGAAAGCCCATGACAACGCGAGGATTCCGTGAAGAAAACCAAATTTTCTTTACCATCTTGAATTTACAGGTTGAGCTGTTATCCTGTCTCAGATCATTATGTAGCTGAGCGTTATCCTGTCTCAGATCATTTACAGGCTGGAGCTGTTATTCTGTTCAGATCATTTACAGGCTGGAACTGTTATCCTGCCTCAGATCATTTACAGGCTGAGCTGTTATTCTGCCTCAGATCATTTACAGGCTGAGCTGTTATCCTGCCCCAGATCATTTGTTAGCTGAGCTGTTATCCTGTCTCAGATCATTTACAGGCTGAGCTGTTATCCTGTCTCAGTGATCATTTACAGGCTGAGCTGTTATCCCCACCTCAGATCATTTACAGGCTGAGCTGCCATCCTGTCTCAGATCATTTACAGGCTGAGCTGTTATCCTGTCTCAGATCATTTACAGGCTGAGCTGTTATCCTGCCTCAGATCATTACAGGCTGAGCTGTTATCCTGTCTCAGATCATTTACAGGCTGGGATGTTATCCTGCCTCAGATCATTTACAGGCTGAGCTGTTATCCTGTCTCAGATCATTTACAGGCTGGAGCTGTTATCCTGCCTCAGGACTGCTTTACAGGCCGAGCTGTTATCCTGCCTCAGATCATTTACAGGCTGAACTAAGTTATCCTGCCTCAGATCATTTGCAGTCTGGAGCTGTTATCCTGCCTCAGATCATTTACAGGCTGAGCTGTTATCCTGCCTCAGATCATTTACAGGCTGAACTGTTATTCTGCCTGATCATTTACAGGCTGAGCTGTTATCCTGCCTCAGATCATTTACAGGCTGAACTGTTATCCTGCCTCAGATCATTTACAGACTGAACTGTTATCCTGCCTCAGATCATTTACAGGCTGAGCTGTTATCCTGTCTCAGATCATTTACAGGCTGAGCTGTTATCCTGTCTCAGATCATTTACAGGCTGAGCTGTTATCCTGTCTCAGATCATTTACAGGCTGAGCTGTTATGCTGTCTCAGATCATTTACAGGCTGAGCTGTTATCCTGCCTCAGATCATTTACAGTCTGAGCTGTTATCCTGCCTCAGATAATTTACAGGCCGAGCTGTTATCCTGCCTCAGATCATTTACAGGCTGAACTGTTATCCTGCCTCAGATCATTTACAGTCTGAGCTGTTATCCTGCCTCAGATCATTTACAGGCTGAGCTGTTATCCTGCCTCAGATCATTTACAGGCCGGGAACTGTTATTCTGCTCTCAGATCATTTACAGGCTGAGCTGTTTATCCTGCCCTCAGATCATTTTACAGGCTGAACTGTTATCCTGCCTCAGATCATTTACAGACTGAACTGTTATCCTGCCTCAGATCATTTACAGGCTGAGCTGTTATCCTGTTCCCAGATCACTACAGGCTGAGCTGTTATCCTGTCTCAGATCATTTACAGGCTGCGCTGTTATCCTGTCTCAGATCATTTACAGAAGTTGAGCTGTTATCCTGCCTCAGATCAGCCTACATAGCCTGGGAGCTGTTATCCTGCCTCAGATAATTTACAGGCCGAGCTGTTATCCTGCCTCAGATCATTTACAGGCTGAACTGTTATCCTGCCTCAGATCATTTACAGTCTGAGCTGTTATCCTGCCTCAGATCATTTACAGGCTGAGCTGTTATCCTGCCTCAGATCATTTACAGGCTGAACTGTTATTCTGCCTCAGATCATTTACAGGCTGAGCTGTTATCCTGCCTCAGATCATTTACAGGCTGAACTGTTATCCTGCCTCAGATCATTTACAGACTGAACTGTTATCCTGCCTCAGATCATTTACAGGCTGAGCTGTTATCCTGCCTCAGATCATTTACAGGCTGAGCTGTTATCCTTTCTCAGATCATTTACAGGCTGAACTGTTATCCTGCCTCAGATCATTTACAGGCTGAGCTGTTATCCTGTCTCAGATCATTTACAGGCTGAGCTGTTATCCTGCCTCAGATCATTTACAGGCTGAACTGTTATCCTGCCTCAGATCATTTACAGGCTGAGCTGTTATCCTGTCTCAGATCATTTACAGGCTGAACTGTTATCCTGCCTCAGATCATTTACAGGCTGAGCTGTTATCCTGTCTTAGATCATTTACAGGCTGAACTGTTATCCTGCCTCAGATCATTTACAGGCTGAGCTGTTATCCTGCCTCAGATCATTTACAGGCTGAACTGTTATCCTGCCTCAGATCATTTACAGGCTGAGCTGTTATCCTGCCTCAGATCATTTACAGGCTGAGCTGTTATCCTTTCTCAGATCCTTTACAGGCTGAACTGTTATCCTGCCTCAGATCATTTACAGGCTGAGCTGTTATCCTGCATCAGATCATTTACAGGCTGAACTTTTATCCTGCCTCAGATCATTTACAGGCTGAGCTGTTGTCCTGCCTCAGATCATTTACAGGCTGAGCTGTTATCCTGCCTCAGATCATTTACAGGCTGAGCTGTTATCCTGCCTCAGAACATTTACAGGCTGCATGCCATCCACAGCATGCTAACCACAGCATGCTAACCACTACATGCCAACCACTACATGCTAACCACTGCATGCTAACTACTGCATGCCAACCACTGCATGCTAACTACTGCATGCCAACCACTGCATGCTAACCACTGCATGCCAACCACTGCATGCCATCCACTGCATGCCATCAACTGCATGCCAACCACTACATGCTAACCACTGCATGCCATCCACTGCATGCCATCAACTGCATGCCAACCACTGCATGCCATCCACTCCATGCCATCAACTGCATGCCATCCACAGCATGCTAACCACTGCATGCTAACCACTGCATGCCATCCACTGCATGCCATCAACTACATGCCAACAACTACATGCTAACCACTGCATGCTAACTACTGCATGCCAACCACTGCATGCCAACCACTACATGCCAACCACTACATGCCAACCACTGCATGCTAACCACTGCATGCCAACCACTGCATGCCATCCACTGCATGCTAACCACGGCATGCCAACCACTGCATGCCATCCACTGCATGCCATCAACTACATGCCAACCACTACATGTTAACCACTGCATGCCAACCACTGCATGCTAACCACTGCATGCCATCCACTGCATGCCAACCACTGCATGCCATCCATTGCATTCCAACCATTGCATGCCAACCACTGCATGGCATCAACTGAATGCCATCCACTGCATGTCATCCACTGCATCCATCAATTGCATGCCATCCACTGCATGCAAACCATTACATGCCAACCACTGCATGCTAACCACTGCATGCTAACCACTGCATGCCAACCACTGCACGCCATCCACTGCATGTCATCCACTGCATCCATCAATTGCATGCCATCAACTACATGCCAACCACTACATACTAACCACTGCATGCTAACTACTGCATGCTAACCACTGCATTCCAACCACTGCATGCCATCCACTGCATGCCAACCACTGCATGGCCATCATTGACGATCCAGCATTGCCAAACCATTGCATGCCAACCACTGCATGGCCATCAATTGCATGCCATCCACTGCATGTGCCAATCCATTGCCATACCATCCACATTGCATGCCATCCACTGCATGCCAACCAATTCATTGCCATCCTGCCATGCCATCTGCATGCCAACCATTCATGCCATCCGCCATCCATCTGCATGCCATCCGCATGTCAACCATTTCATTCAATCCACTGCATCCATCAATTGCATGCCATCCACTGCATGTCAACCATTGCATGCCATCCACTGCATCCATCAATTGCATGCCATCCACTGCATGCCATCCGGTGCATCCATCAATTGCATGCCATCCACTGCATGCCAACTACTGCATGCCATCCACTGCATATATCAATTGCATGCCAACCACTGCATGCCATCCACTGAATGCCAACCACTGCATGCCAGCCACTGCATGCCATCCACTGCTTGCCATCAATTGCATGCCAACCGATGAATGCCATCCACTGAATGCCATCCACTACTTGCTATCAATTGCATGCCATCCACTGCATGTCAACAATTGCATGCCATCCGGTGCATCCATCAATTGCATGCCATCCACTGCATGCCAACTACTGTATGCCATCCACTGCATACCTACCACTGCATGCTATCCACTACTTGCCATCAACTGCATGCCATCCACTGCATGGAGACAGTTGTAAGACTCCAAATTCCTCCAGACTATAAAACCTAAAGACATACCTTGCTTCAGATACTCTGATTCACTGAATCCCATATTACGACGACAGGGACCTCTCGTGGCACCTTCCAGAAACTCAATGAACTGATCCCCTCCATGAAACTCAGAGTAGAAAGGGAAGACAGCAATCATACATTCTCTGAGAGGTACTGAGCACCTGATGTTTGAAACACTGATGGCCAAGTGGACTAAGGCGTCTTGAAATGTTGGTGGGCTTCTCGGGAGGCGTGCTAAAATATCGGGGGTTCGATCCTCGGCCAGCCACAGTATTGTTATCTTGCTTCAAACCACTCTTTTGTGGAGGCGTATATATATATATATATATATATATATATATATATATATATATATATATATATATATATATATATATATATATATATATATATATATATATATATATATATAAAACATCTCTCTTAGTCCACAGCAGGATTCGAACCTGCAAACTCGGCATCAGATTACACAGTACCTTACCCACACAGTCAGACTCCAGATTTGACTGTGGATAAAGTGCTGTGTACTCTAATGCCGAGTTTGCAGGTTCGAATCCCGCTCTAGACTGAGAGATAATGTTTTTAAATAATTTCGCCTGCTTTCCAATTGTTAAACACACTCACTCACACACAGTATATATATATATATATATATATATATATATATATATATATATATATATATATATATATATATAAATATATATATATATATATATATATATATATATATATATATATATATATATATATATATATATATATATATCGTGCCGAATATGTAAAACTGGTCAATTAGCAAGAACTCATTTAAAATTAAGTCCTTTCTAAAATTTTCTCTTATACGTTTAAAGATATATTTTTTTCATTAATGTTAATGTAAAAAAATTTAATTTTGCACCAAAAGGAACTTAGAAAACTTACCTAACCTTATTATAACAAGAACAATTTATTTAAGTCTAACCCAACTAAATATATTTTAGATTTGTTTACAACAATTTAATACTAAACAAACACAGTGAAAAATATTTTTTTCGTTAGGTTCAGAATGATTTTGGCGAAATTATTGCATACACAAATTTTCACTTGTCCTATATGGCAAGATGAACGTTGCTATTTAAGCCAAGATGGCAAGTTCTGCCTATTCGGCACGATATATATATATATATATATATATATATATATATATATATATATATATATATATATATATATATATATATATATATATATATATATATATAAACATATAAACATCTCTCTTAGTCCACAGCAGGATTCGAACCTGCAAACTCGGCATCAGATTACACAGTACCTTACCCACACAGTCAGACTCCAGATTTGACTGTGTGGATAAAGTACTGTGTACTCTAATGCCGAGTTTGCAGGTTCGACTCCTGCTGTAGACTGAGATAATGTTTGTTAATAATTTCGCCTGCTTTCCAATTGTTAAACACACTCACACACACACAATATATATATATATATATATATATATATATATATATATATATATATATATATATATATATATATATATATATATATATATATATATATATATATATATAATTCGCATATATAGATGGGAAAATGTTACAAAATGTTAGGAGAGAGTTGGTGGTGTAAGAGTTACTGCTGACTGAGGATATATACCAAACTTTAATGGTCTGGGAAAACTTGTTGAAAACAAGATTATCTTCACATGTTATCAGTTATTGCGAGACGCTGTAGTTATCCTTGTTGGTCAAGCAAAGTGAAAATGTCATCCTCTCTGTATCAGCCTGGGTTGAAGCTCCTGGACCCGCCTCTTAATATTTTAACCGGCTGGTTTGCAGTCTCACTGGTTATTGTATTTATATGTGCCTATATACATGCAGTTTGCTCCCACAGTTTCTCTGATCCAAGGAACTGGAGTTACCTTCCTTTTCCTCGGATTAAATCAGGCGCTCTCCTGCCCATAATAACTAAAATTTACACAGCAAATTGTTTGCTAACGTTTATATGTCTCACTTGTTCAGTCTCTATCTTTTTTCTCTTCTGCGCTTATTTCAAATGTTCTTTGTTCAGTGTCAATATTCACGAGTATTTTGTACGTTCTGGTAATGTCTTCCCTCCGCCTTCACTCTTAATACCGTAAGGCTCAGCTTATTTAGCCTTAGGTGTGTGTGTGTGTGTGTGTGTGTGTGTGTGTGTGTGTGTGTGTACTCACCTATTTGTGGTTGCAAGGGTCGATTCATAGCTCCTGGCCCCGTCTCTTCACCAATCGCTACTAGGTCCACTCTCTCCCTGCTCCATGAGCTTTATCAAATCTCGTCTTAAAAGTATATATGGTTCCTACCTCCACTATGTCACTTTCCATATTATCCGCTTCCTGACAACTCTGTATCTGAAGAAATACTTCCTAACATCCCTCTGACTCATCTTGAGTCTTCCACTTCTAACTGTAACCCCTTGTTTCTGTGTCCCATCTCTGGAACATCCTGTGTGTGTGTGTGTGTGTGTGTGTGTGTGTGTGTGTGTGTGTGTGTGTGTGTGTGTGTGTGTGTGTGTGTGTGTGTGTGTGTGTGTGTGCGTGTGTGTGTGTCACCAGAGGTACTGCGACCAAAAACTCCAAACATTTGCAATGTCAAAATATAAAATTTACATTTGTTTGACAAATACAACCAGTGATTGTGTATTTCCGGAGGCGTGGCTAGCTATGTATTTGAGTGTATGCGAGACCATGGATGCTTACTGTGTGTATAGTGTGTATGTTTACTGTGTGTATAGTGTGTATGTTTACTGTGTGTATAGTTTGTTTACTGTGTAGTGTGTATGTTTACTGTGAATAGTGTGTATGTTAACTGTGAGTATGTTTACGGTGAGTGTAGTGTCTTTACTGTGTACAGTGTGTATGTTTACCGTGTGTGCAGTTTGTATGTTTACTCTGAGAGTACTGTTGCTGTGGGTGTATTTTTAACATGGGTGCATAAGTAACGTGAATGCATGTTTAACATTCTGCAGAACTTGTCATTCGTTCCACAACGGACAATTTTTAACATTCCACCTCAACGGCTAACAACATCCCGTCCTGTTTACAGCTCAACATCACACGTTTAACAGAAGGCTAGCAACCAACACACCCTCACAGAGAGTCAGGAGCCAGGAGCTACGACCCAACCCCCTGCAAGTACGCCAGGGTGATCACAACACAACGTACCCATGCATTGGGTACGACCAGCCATCAATTCGGCCTTCAGAGTGGGCATGATACAATGATATATGCTCCCCCAGGATCACTACCACACCAGGCTGTTATGGCCCTCGTTTATTTACAGCAAACATGAATGCTCTCCCAGCATTCATGTTTGCTGCAACAAACTGAGGAACATTTGTCATCAGCTGATGCCTATGTAAACAAACAATGTAGAGATGTTGCCACTGTTAGCACCATCTGTACTCTGGTTGAAATTCGAGTCCAGTTTTTATCACGTCATACGGGATATACCGAATGCAACTATTTGATGAGCTGAGTGTATTATTACGCAAATCCACATTAAAATGACTTTGTATGCGAGTGTGTGTGTGTGTGTGTACTCGCTTATCTGTTGTTGCAGGGGTCGATCCTCGGTTTCTGGCTCGATGCTCTTTTCAGAGTTGTTGATCTTGTATATAAAGCTGTGTGTGTGTTATCACCTATTTCTGGTTGCAGGGATAGAGTCTAAGCTCCTGGCCCCGCCTTTTCGCTGGTCGCTACTAGGTCCACTCCCCCCTTGCTCCATGAGCTTTATCGTATCTCTTCTTAAAACTATGTAGGGATCCTGCCTCCACTACATCACTCTCCGGATTATTCCACTTCCTGACAACTCTTTGGCTGAAGAAATACTTCCTAACATTCCTATGACTCAACTGAGTCTTCAGCTTCAAGCTGTGACCGTTTGTTGCTGTGTCCCATCTCTGGAACATCCTGTCCCTATCTACCTTGCCAATTCCTCTCAGTATTTTATACGCCGTTATCATGTCCCCCGCATCCCTCCTGTCATCCAGTGTCGTCAGGTTGATTTCCCTTAACCTCTCCTCGGAGAACATACCCTTTAGCTACAGAACTAGTCTCGTTCCTAACCTTTGCACTTTCTCCAATTTCTTGTCGTGCTTGACCATGTGTGGGTTCCATACTGGTGCTGCGTACTCCAATATGGGCCTGACGTACACGGTGTACAGAGACTAGAACGATTCCTTACTCAGGTGTCGAAACTCTATTCTGAGGTTTGCCAGGCGCCCATATGCTGCAGCACTTATTTGGTTGATGTGCACTTCAAATGTGCTCGGTATTATACTCACCCTAAAATTCTTTTCCTTGAGTGAGGTTTGCAGTCTTTGGCTCCCTAGCCTGCGGTCTTCTTTGACATTCCCCGATATTCATGATTTTGCACTTGGTGGGGTTAAACTCCAGAAGCCAATTCCTGGACCAGGTCTGCAGCCTGTCCAGATCCCTTTGTATTCCTACCTAATCTTCATTTGTTTGAATTCTTCTCATTTGCTTCAAGTCGTCTGCAAACAGGGATATTCTGAATCTATTCCTTCCGTCATGTCATTCACATATACCAGAAAGAGCTTCGGCCTACGACTGACCCCTGTGGAACCCCACTCATCACAGGCGCCCACTCTAACACCTCGTTACGTACCATGACTCGTTGTTTCCTTCCTGTCAGGTATTCTCTGATGCATTGCAGTGCCTTTCCTGTTATTCCTGACTGTTATAACTTTTGCACTAATCTCTTGTGTAAAAATGTGTCGAAAGTCTTCTTACACTCCAAGAAAATGTAATCTACCCACCCCTCTCACTCTTGATCACTAACATACAGAGGTAGAAAGACATTATATATAGGCGGAGAGTGAGGTGTGATTGATGCATGGTGACCTGAAGAATGCCATATTGGGATGAGGATGGGTAGACGATGAGATCATGTGACTCCTGTATTGTTGGGTTGGTGGTGTTTAGCCTGCTTAAGTGTCATGTATGCTAATGTTTTTGAAATTTTGTGGTTTCCAGTGTTACGTTCTATTGTGTCGGTGACGGCGATTAGTGAGGCTTCTAGGCACCGTCGGCGTCTGAGGTCTGGTTCGGTGAGAATGAGTTGTGCCTCATTCCAGTTCATCCAATGGCCCGTGGAGTCTCTGTGGAGGACACAGGCGTACCTTAAATCGTCAGTGTCTGAACTACTCAAGGTGACTATGAGGTCCTGCCTTGCTGGTTCATCCTCTCTCTCTCTCTCTCTCTCTCTCTCTCTCTCTCTGGTAGTGTCCCTAACATGGTGATGCACGAGGTTTTCCAGTACCACCTCCATCATCTTAGCCATGGCATATTTGTGTGTGTCTGTGATTTTAAACCTTCACGTGCTTGTTTTATACTGTACAGTTGTAGTAAGTTTCTTAAAATTGCTTGAAAAAAAAAGTGAAATATAGCAAAAATTCACCTCAAAGGCTGTACGCCCACCCCAGCACCCACCCTAGCCCATACACGCCCACCCAAGCCCACACACGAACACCCCAGCCCACACACGCCCACCCCAACCCACACACACTAGGGGGAACTTGGCACCAGTAACGAAACTTGGTGATGGAGGCGCGGAGAGTGATCTTCGCCATCCTCGGAGATTTTCTTCTCGTTTGGCGAAAGTTTGTAACAAGAGAATTGACGGTGTTGGTAGAGGCGCAGAGAAGTGTAACATTATACATGACACGACGTTCATTGTGGCATGATACAACGTTCATTGTGGCATGATACAACGTTCATTGTGGCATGGTACAACGTTCATTGTGGCATGATACAACGTTCATTGTGGCATGATACAACGTTCATTGTGGCATGATACAACGTTCATTGTGGCATGATACAACGTTCATTGTGGCATGATACAACGTTCATTGTGGCATGATACAACATTCACGGGTAAGACCTCCCTAGCACGGGTCGGTAGCGCCTGTCAACACATCCTAGGCATGTCCAGATTACTCTCAACACAGCACGTCACAACACAGCACGTCACAACACAGCACGTCACAACACAGCACGTCACAACACAGCACGTCACAACACAGCACGTCACAACACAGCACGTCACAACACAGCACGTCACAACACAGCACGTCACAACACAGCACGTCACAACACAGCACGTCACAACACAGCACGTCACAACACAGCACTGATCTCACCACTCTGAACGTAGCAGCAGCAGCAGCTGACTTACAACGAAGGCAGTGATAACAGCGTTACGTCTTCATTAGCATAATGAACTCCGAGATGATATAATGCGGGATCAAAGGAGAGAAGTAGGTTACAATGAGCACTTCCTCTGCTATCTGTATAATGACTCTCATGGTAATGATGTGAGAAAATGTTACTCATCACAGATTACATAACTCTTTAGTGAGGCAATCTTTGAAGAGGAGGAGGAGGGGGAGGAAGAGGAGGAGGGGAGGAAGAGGAGAAGGAGGAGGAGGGGAGGAAGAGGAGGAGGAGGGGAGGAAGAGGAGGAGGAGGAGGAGGAGGGGAGGAGGAGGGGAAGAGGAGGAGGAGGGGAGGAAGAGGAGGAGGGGGAGGAAGAGGAGGAGGAGGAGGAGGGGAGGAAGAGAAGGAGGAGGGGAGGAAGAGGAGAAGGAGGAGGGGAGGAAGAGGAGGAGGAGGAGGGGAGAAAGCGGAGACGGAGGAGGAGGGGAGGAAGAGGAGAAGGAGGAGGAGGGGAGGAAGAGGAGAAGGAGGAGGAGGGGAGGAAGAGGAGGAGGAGGAGGGGAGGAAGAGGAGGAGGAGGAGGAGGAGGAGGAGGAGGGGAGGAGGAGGAGGAGGGGAGGAGGAGGAGGAGGGGAGGAAGAGGAGGAGGAGGAGGACGAAGAGGAAGAGGAGGAGGAGGGGAGGAAGAGGAGAAGGCGGAGGGGAGGAAGAGGAGGAGGAGGAGGAGGGGGAGGAAGAGGAGAAGGAGGAGGGGAGGAAGAGGAGGAAGAAAAGGAGGGGAGGAAGAGGAGAAGGAGGACAAAGAGGAAGAGGAGGAGGAGGGGAGGAAGAGGAGAAGGAGGAGGGGAGGAAGAGGAGGAGGAGGAGGGAGAGGAAGAGGAGAAGGAGGAGGGGAGGAAGAGGAGGAGGAGGGGAGGAAGAGGAGGAGGAGGGGAGGAAGAGGAGAAGGAGGAGGAGGGCAGGAAGAGGAGAAGGAGGAGGGGAAGAAGAGGAGGAGGAGGAGGGGGAGGAAGAGGAGAAGGAGGAGGGGAGGAAGAGGAGGAGGAGGAGGGGAGGAAGAGGAGGAGGAGGGGGAGGAAGAGGAGGAGGAGGAGGAGGAGGGTTGGTGGAAGAGGAGGAGGAGAAGGGGAGGAAGAGGAGGAGGAGGGGGAGGAAGAGGAGGAGGAGGAGGGGGAGGAAGAGGAGGAGGAGGAGGGGGAGGAAGAGGAGGAGGAGGAGGGGAGGAAGAGGAGGAAGAGGAGGAGGAGGGGGAGGACGAGGAGGAGGAGGAGGGGAGGAAGAGGAGAAGGAGGAGGGGGAGGAAGAGGAGGAGGAGGAGGGGAGGAAGAGGAGAAGGAGGAGGTGGAGGAAGAGGAGGAGGAGGAGGGGAGGAAGAGGAGGAGGTGGAGGAAGAGGAGGAGGAGGGGGAGGAAGAGGAGGAGGAGGGGGAGGAAGATGAGGAGGAGGGGAGGAAGAGAAGGAGGAGGGGGAGGAAGAGGAGGAGGAGGGGGAGGAAGATGAGGAGGAGGAGGGGAGGAAGAGAAGGAGGAGGGGGAGGAAGAGGAGGAGGAGGGGGAGGAAGAGGAGGAGGAGGAGGGGAGGAAGAGGAGGAGGAGGGGGAGAAAGAGGAGAAATACACACACTGCAGAAAAATATAATAATAATATATAATTAAAGATAAGCAGCTATAATTGAAGAAACACTTAGATATTTTACGCATTATAATTACTATAATGGAGAGTAATTAAGGTGGATGGCAAGTCATTAAGGCAAGGGTAATTAATAAGAAACACTAGACTGCCAGGAGCAATTTTGAGAGGTCAACTTGGAAGAGCAGTTACCAGGCGACTGACCTGATCTTTCGTGCCTCATTATGACGTCGCTAATGACTCCTGCAAGATGGTGATTAGAGGTCGCAGATGATTGGTGGTGGTGGTAGTGCTGCTGGTGCTATGATTGGTCTGTGGTGGTGCTGCTGGTGCTATGATTGGTCTGTGGTGGTGCTGCTGGTGCTATGATTGGTCTGTGGTGGTGCAGCTGGTGCTATGATTGGTCTGTGGTGGTGCAGCTGGTGCTATGATTGGTCTGTGGTGGTGCTGCTGGTGCTATGATTGGTCTGTGGTGGTGCAGCTGGTGCTATGATTGGTCTGTGGTGGTGCAGCTGGTGCTATGATTGTCTGTGGTGGTGCAGCTGGTGCTATGATTGGTCTGTGGTGGTGCAGCTGGTGCTATGATTGGTCTGTGGTGGTGCAGCTGGTGCTATGATTGGTCTGTGGTGGTGCAGCTGGTGCTATGATTGGTCTGTGGTGGTGCTGCTGGTGCTATGATTGGTCTGTGGTGGTGCAGCTGGTGCTATGATTGGTCTGTGGTGGTGCAGCTGGTGCTATGATTGGTCTGTGGTGGTGCAGCTGGTGCTATGATTGGTCTGTGGTGGTGCAGCTGGTGCTATGATTGGTCTGTGGTGGTGCAGCTGGTGCTATGATTGGTCTGTGGTGGTGCAGCTGGTGCTGTGATTGGTCTGTGGTGGTGCTGCTGGTGCTATGATTGGTCTGTGGTGGTGCAGCTGGTGCTATGATTGGTCTGTGGTGGTGCAGCTGGTGCTATGATTGGTCTGTGGTGGTGCAGCTGGTGCTATGATTGGTCTGTGGTGGTGCAGCTGGTGCTATGATTGGTCTGTGGTGGTGCAGCTGGTGCTATGATTGGTCTGTGGTGGTGCAGCTGGTGCTATGATTGGTCTGTGGTGGTGCAGCTGGTGCTATGATTGGTCTGTGGTGGTGCTGCTGGTGCTATGATTGGTCTGTGGTGGTGCTGCTGGTGCTATGATTGGTCTGTGGTGGTGCAGCTGGTGCTATGATTGGTCTGTGGTGGTGCAGCTGGTGCTATGATTGGTCTGTGGTGGTGCTGCTGGTGCTATGATTGGTCTGTGGTGGTGCAGCTGGTGCTATGATTGGTCTGTGGTGGTGCAGCTGGTGCTATGATTGGTCTGTGGTGGTGCAGCTGGTGCTATGATTGGTCTGTGGTGGTGCAGCTGGTGCTATGATTGGTCTGTGGTGGTGCAGCTGGTGCTATGATTGGTCTGTGGTGGTGCAGCTGGTGCTATGATTGGTCTGTGGTGGTGCAGCTGGTGCTATGATTGGTCTGTGGTGGTGCAGCTGGTGCTATGATTGGTCTGTGGTGGTGCAGCTGGTGCTATGATTGGTCTGTGGTGGTGCAGCTGGTGCTATGATTGGTCTGTGGTGGTGCAGCTGGTGCTATGATTGGTCTGTGGTGGTGCAGCTGGTGCTATGATTGGTCTGTGGTGGTGCAGCTGGTGCTATGATTGGTCTGTGGTGGTGCAGCTGGTGCTATGATTGGTCTGTGGTGGTGCAGCTGGTGCTATGATTGGTCTGTGGTGGTGCAGCTGGTGCTATGATTGGTCTGTGGTGGTGCAGCTGGTGCTATGATTGGTCTGTGGTGGTGCAGCTGGTGCTATGACTGGTCTGTGGTGGTGCAGCTGGTGCTATGATTGGTCTGTGGTGGTGCAGCTGGTGCTATGATTGGTCTGTGGTGGTGCAGCTGGTGCTATGATTTGTCTGTTGTGGTGCAGCTGGTGCTATGATTGGTCTGTGGTGGTGCTGCTGGTGCTATGATTGGTCTGTGGTGGTGCAGCTGGTGCTATGATTGGTCTGTGGTGGTGCAGCTGGTGCTATGATTGGTCTGTGGTGGTGCAGCTGGTGCTATGATTGGTCTGTGGTGGTGCAGCTGGTGCTATGATTGGTCTGTGGTGGTGCAGCTGGTGCTATGATTGGTCTGTGGTGGTGCTGCTGATACTATGATTGGTCTGTGGTGGTGCTGCTGATGCTATGATTGGTCTGTGGTGGTGCAGCTGGTGCTATGATTGGTCTCTGGTGGTGCTGCTGGTGCTATGATTGGTCTGTGGTGGTGCTGCTGGTGCTATGATTGGTCTGTGGTGGTGCAGCTGGTGCTATGACTGGTCTGTTGTGGTGCAGCTGGTGCTATGATTGGTCTGTGGTGGTGCAGCTGGTGCTACAATTGGTCTGTGGTGGTGCAGCTGGTGCTATAATTGGTCTGTGGTGGTGCAGCTGGTGCTATGATTGGTCTGTGGTGGTGCAGCTGGTGCTATAATTGGTCTGTGGTGGTGCAGCTGGTGCTATGATTGGTCTGTGGTGGTGCAGCTGGTGCTATGATTGGTCTGTGGTGGTGCTGCTGGTGCTATGATTGGTCTGTGGTGGTGCAGCTGGTGCTATGATTGGTCTGTGGTGGTGCAGCTGGTGCTATGATTGGTCTGTGGTGGTGCTGCTGGTGCTATGATTGGTCTGTGGTGGTGCAGCTGGTGCTATGATTGGTCTGTGGTGGTGCAGCTGGTGCTATGATTGGTCTGTGGTGGTGCAGCTGGTGCTATGATTTGTCTGTGGTGGTGCAGCTGGTGCTATAATTGGTCTGTGGTGGTGCAGCTGGTGCTATGATTGGTCTGTGGTGGTGCAGCTGGTGCTATAATTGGTCTGTGGTGGTGCAGCTGGTGCTATGATTGGTCTGTGGTGGTGCTGCTGGTGCTATAACTGATCTGTGGTGGTGCAGCTGGTGCTATGATTGGTCTGTGGTGGTGCTGCTCGTGATATGATTGGTCTGTGGTGGTGCTGCTGGTGTTATGATTGGTCTGTGGTGGTGCTGCTGGTGCTATGATTGGTCTGTGGTGGTGCAGCTGGTGCTATGATTGGTCTGTGGTGGTGCTGCTGGTGCTATGATTGATCTGTGGTGGTGCAACTGGTGCTATGATTCGTCTGTGGTGGTGCAGCTGGTGCTATGATTGGTCTGTGGTGGTGCAGCTGGTGTTATGATTGGTCTGTGGTGGTGCTGCTGGTGCTATGATTGGTCTGTGGTGGTGCAGCTGGTGCTATGATTGGTCTGTGGTGGTGGTGCTGGTGCTATGATTGGTCTGTGGTGGTGCAGCTGGTGCTATGATTGGTCTGTGGTGGTGCTTCTGGTGCTATGACTGGTCTGTGGTGGTGCAGCTGGTGCTATGATTGGTCTGTGGTGGTGCTGCTGGTGCTATGATTGGTCTGTGGTGGTGCTGCTGGTGCTATGATTGGTCTGTGGTGGTGCTGCTGGTGCTATGATTGGTCTGTGGTGGTGCAGCTGGTGCTATGATTGGTCTGTGGTGGTGGTGCTGGTGCTATGATTGGTCTGTGGTGGTGCAGCTGGTGCTATGATTGGTCTGTGGTGGTGCTGTTGGTGCTATAACTGGTATGTGGTGGTGCAGCTGGTGCTATGATTGGTCTGTGGTGGTGCTGCTGGTGCTATGATTGGTTTGTGGTGGTGCTGCTGGTGCTATAACTGGTATGTGGTGGTGCTGCTGGTGCTATGATTGGTCTGTGGTGGTGCAGCTGGTGCTATGATTGGTCTGTGGTGGTGCAGCTGGTGATATGATTGGTCTGTGGTGGTGCTGCTGATGCTATGATTGGTCTGGTTGTGCAGCTGGTGCTATGATTGGTCTGTGGTGGTGCAGCTGGTGATATGATTGGTCTGTGGTGGTGCTGCTGATGCTATGATTGGTTTGTGGTGGTGCAGCTGGTGCTATGATTGGTTTGTGGTGGTGCTGCTGGTGCTATAACTGGTATGTGGTGGTGGTGCTGCTGATGCTATGATTGGTCTGTGGTGGTGCTGCTGGTGCTATGATTGGTCTGTGGTGGTGCTGCTGGTGCTATAACTGGTATGTGGTGGTGGTGCTGCTGGTGCTATGATTGGTCTGTGGTGGTGCTGCTGGTGCTATAACTGGTATGTGGTGGTGCTGCTGGTGCTATGATTGGTCTGTGGTGGTGCTGCTGGTGCTATAACTGGTATGTGGTGGTGGTGGTGGTGCTGCTGATGCTATGATTGGTCTGTGGTGGTGCTGCTGTTGCTATGATTGGTCTGTTGTGGTGCTGCTGGTGCTATGATTGGTCTGTGGTGGTGCTGCTGGTGTTATGACTAGCTTTGATGATCCTACTTGTGTTCTGATTGGTTGTGGCGGTCGTACTCATGTTCCGATTGGCAGGTGTGTCTCGCAGCTCGTTTGGTAGCGCACTCAGTTCACACACTGAAGTCCGTGGTTCGATCCCCGGTACGGTTGGCAACATTGGGACGTGTTTCCTTAAGACACCTGCTGTCCGACTAACACCCAAGTACCTACTTACCTAGCAGTAAGTAGATACCTGGGTATTAGTCGGCTAGTGTTGGTCACATCTTGGGGGACAAAATTAACCTAATTTGCCCGAAATGCTATGCATAACAAGGGGCTTTCTATTTAGTATGTCACTGATGTCAGCTATGGTCTGTATAAGTTGTATCGTATACTTGTAGAAATAAAGATTATTATTATTATTATTATTATTATTATTATTATTATTATTATATTTGC
Organism: Cherax quadricarinatus; assembly: GCF_038502225.1. Taxonomy (NCBI): domain Eukaryota; kingdom Metazoa; phylum Arthropoda; class Malacostraca; order Decapoda; family Parastacidae; genus Cherax; species Cherax quadricarinatus. The sequence continues at coordinate 91,052 of NW_027195732.1, forward strand.
TAGCTAAGCTTATCACACACCCGGTACATTATTCACCGGGAAACGCTAAACCCGTGGGGGTAAAACAGCATCTGGAAAATGGGAGGTAGTGGAGTTTAGTAGGAAGCAGGTAGCTCCAATTTCCTGGATCAAGAGCCCTTCCACTGGCATCAAGGCACCTCACAATTGAAGGGAGAAAGGGAGAGGTGGACGGACGGAGAGACGGACGGGAAAACTTAACGTGACACTGTCCAGCAGGTATCAGGTGACAATTAAAGGACGCGGGACACGTGACAGGTGCCACGGCACTCCAGTTCTTGAGTGGCACCCTTAGGTGCACGGTCGTGTGTGTATGTAATCGCCTATTTGTGGTTGCAGGGGTCGATTCACAGCTCCTGGTCCCGCCTTTTCGTTGATCGCTACTAGGTACACCCTCTCCCTGCTCCAAGAGCTTTCTCCTACCTGTGTGTGTGTGTGTGTGTGTGTGTGTGTGTGTGTGTGTGTGTGTGTGTGTGTGTGTGTGTGTGTGTGTGTGTGTGTGTGTGTGTGTGTGTGTGTGCGTGTGTGTGTGCATGTGTGATGTATCAACAGCTCCACTTCCTATGATCAAGAGCCCTTCACCGGCATCAAGGCACAGGGAGACCCTCAGAGCAACACAGATCTCTATTTCCTTTCAGCTTTCGTAGAGCTGAAAGAAAAAGCCGGAGAAAGTTTTCAACTTGCTTTAGGGGAGAGTGAAAGTATTTTAGAAAGTTTGAGTGTGTTTATTCGAAAGAGAAAAGACAGAGTGGTTTGTTGTGACCAGTGAACACTGTGTGGGACACACGGTGTTTACAGTGAACACTGTGTGGGACACACGGTGTTTACACTGAACACTGTGTGGGACACAGGGTGTTTACAGTGAACACTGTGTGTGGGAGACAGTGTTGACGACCTCGTTCAGGGAAGGAGAGATACCACAGCTGGAACAGATACAAAGATCACTTACGACCCTCAGAGTCAATAAAGCATTTAAATTGCTAGAAAATCCTTAAAGTCGTAAATATGTACTCACTGGAGCGGAGGAGAGAGAGATACATGATAATACATACCTGGAGAGTACTTCACAACCTGGTCTCAAATCCGCACTGCCATAACAATATACGGGAGCGAGAGAGATTGGAGGAAGTCCAAAATAAACTCAGTGAAAAGCAAGGGCGCCGTGGGCACAATAAGGGAACATTGTATCAACATCCGTGGCCCCAGTTTATTCAACATCTTACCAGAAGATATCAGAAACACTGATGGGACAGGTGTAGAGGTCTTCGAGAGAACACTGGACAAGAGTTTTCACCAGATGCCAGATCAACCAGGTTGTGGTGGATATGTGGGCCAGAGGGCCACCAGCAGCAACAGCCTGGTTGACCAGGCTAGCACCAGACGAGCCTGGCCCATGGCCGGGCTACGGAAGTAGAAAAACTCTCGGAACTC